>NC_064632.1:79295584-79598628 GCF_023864275.1 Schistocerca cancellata
ACTGATATTTTGGCACTACCAGATGAAACTCGGATTTAATAGTAATTATCGAAGAACAAAATTGAAAAGAAGATATGGTATTCAAATAGATACGCTGGAAAACAACAAGTGACTTTTCTATTTAAATTTTACAACGACTTTGTAAATCTTTTGCTGCAGACGTTTCTCCTGTTCACCTGACATTTTCAACACATAATCAACACAAAAGCACACAAAACGCATGGAATACAGAGAACTTGAACGCCAGCTAACACCTACGAAACAAAAATCGATAACCGATGTTTCAAAAATTTTTTGTAGTGATGGCGTTACTACCATCAAGCAAAAACTGCGAAGCCTACGGATCTGACAGACAATTGCGGGAGACGTAAATACACGTCTGACACCGTGGAAAATCAGAGTAACTGGCGTGACGTATTATTACGTCCGCAGCACTTCCCTACTTTGCATAAGCGCCGTAATATAACATCAGCCGTAGCCTAAGTGTTAAACCACACACGCTGTCTATTTTATGGTTATTAGGTAGTGTGGGAAAAAGGTGACAAACATATTAGTCCTCCCCAAATAGAGGACGTCCTCTCGGTTCGTTTCACTTAACTTTGAGCAAATTTGTCACTCGCGCGTGTAACACGACCGACTAATTAATTATCCTGATTTATTAAAATTATTACCGTAAATGCATCACACTATCCAACGCTTTCTTATAGTTAATTAAAAGTACATGCGGCATTAGTACTTCACTTTTACGTGAACGTAGCGATAATTGGAAATCAGAAAGAAATAAAACATTTTTGCCAGTCGACGTTCGACGTAGGTTTGCTAATGACGCAATAATAATATGTTATATCACTGAATCACATAATAATGGTAATTACCCACATGATAAAACATGTAAACTATACTGCTTATTATGAACTCATTAATTTAAACATTTATGCAGATGACACTCGGCAGTTAATAAATCTATCAACTTACTGTATTGGTGCAACAGTACATTTGCAAAGACACTTTATCGGCGTGCAAGCGACAGCATGTGTACCTAGAACAATCCAAAACGCTAGGCATAAAAATGGGATTTTCCGGTACTCATATCTTAAATTCTGTCTGTGGTAAAAAGGTAAGGTCAAGTGCTTTGGATAGCTATTGGGGCAGGGGCCAACTTGTATATCCGACAGATGTGTCAATATCCTACAGTACTGGTTCGAAGTATCAATATTACACACGTCCTTGCCGGCCAGAGTGGCAGAGCGGATCTAGGCGCTTCAGTCTGGAACCGCGCGACCGCTACGGTCGCAGGTTCGAATCCTGCCTCGGGCATGGATGTGTGTGATGTCCTTAGGTTAGTTAGGTTTAAGTAGTTCTAAGTTCTAGGGGACTGATGACCTCAGATGTTAAGTCCCATAGTGCTCAGAGCCATTTGAACCATTTGAACACACCTCCTTCTGCTTAATCAAATCAGTCTTTTATTTTTTGCATTTGATGCTGTCTACTGTAGGCTTGAAGGCACCATTAGTCCATGGGCGGTTCCTCAGAAAAATTGAAAAAAAAGTTTTTCTTTACTATATTTTCGCCGTCACCAGCAAACCACAACCAAGCTGAGGATTCTGCGATGGCTATGCACAGCAATGGCTGAAGTGTTTAGGATGCACGCCTAAGATCCCGATCTCGAACAACCATGAACATTTTCTTGACATCTATATCAGTTCCCAGGGTACAGTGATTCAATGATACCCTTCTTCTACACGTAAAATTCGGTATCAGGGAAAATTTAAATAATAAATTATCCACAGGAAATTGCACAAATTACGAGGGTATATTTTCTAGGTAAAATAATTTCTCTAGAAGAACCATCTTGCTGGTTTGAAAACACTAAAAAAAGGTGGTTTTGGGTACCAAAACTCAGCCGCGGTTCCCGAGACGGCTAAGCACAGCAAATGGCTGTCATTTTTACGATGTACGAGTATTTCTACGATCTCGATCTCCAACATTCTTGAAAATTTTCCTCATATGTTTATCCGTTTCAGAGATACAGAGGTTCCAAGTTACTCTACTTCTCCACGTAAAACAATGTAAGGCGGATTCGTATTTTATAGAGTGAGGAAACACAGAGAAATATTCCATAAAGTGTCTCCGTTATCAACTAAGAACCCCACATTACAGTAAGGAAGCACATGCAAAATTTTTTTAGTACGTAAACTTTTCGTAACAGCTACACGTCCTACTGCAGCAGAAAAGGGGAGGTAAACAGCGGAAAAATATTGCCATCGGGGTACAAAAAATGCGAATACGTTCCTCTTTATTTAAGAGATTATGACTGAAAAATGGGATACCAGCGGCCTCATTGTACCTTCCTAAGCACTTTTAAAAAAATTTCCAAAACTTTTGGCTTGCGAACGTATTCGCGCTTTTTTTATGCTGAGAGAGAAAGACAGTGGCAATGGCAAAGAGATAGGAAAGTAAAAAAATACTAGAGGACTGTAAACAGTGGTTGCGTTAAAGAATGGGCGAAGGAGACAATGTGTGGGAAAGCAATGCAACATGCACTATGTGATCGAAAGTATCCAAACACCCCACCCACTGCCAGCTTCTCCATATCAGCGACCTCAGTAGTCATTAGACATCGTGAGAGAGCAGAATGAGCGCTCTACGGAACCCACGGACTTCGAACATGGTCAGGAGACTGGCTGTCACTTGTGTCATGCGTCTGTATGCGAGATTTCCAAACTCCTATACATCCCTAGGCACACTGCATCCGATGTAATAGAGAAGTGGAAACATGAAAGGACACGCGCAGCACAAAAGCGTACAGGCCTACCGCGCTCTGATGATTGACAGAGACCGCCGACATTTGAAGAGGGTCATAACGTGTAATAGGCAGACATCTATCCAAATCATCACACAGGAATTTGAAACTGCATCAGCTTCCTTACTGCGTTTATGCCTTGAAAAGACAGGGTGTGAGACTGCTGGAATAATGGCTGTTGTCGAAGCAATAGAAGATGCCACGGTGGTATTGTAAAGTGGGAACTACCTGTAACTAATTTCTGCATCGAAATTGCGCTGACGCAGAACCACCCGTACGACACACTACAGAAACATCTGGCCAAGGGACTGTCTAAACTCGTATTCATGATGTGTCCCTAGCAGTGAGCAGTAAGTTGAAAAACTCGAAATGAAATAATTAATGATGTCAAGTACCCCAAAGAAAGATATAAAACAATCATTAAATGAATAAGGTATATTCGTACTATTGTGATAAACTTTATTCATTCAAGAGACCGGTTTATTGCGAAAGAAACGTGCATGGAGTTTGTTGTTCAAACATAATAATACAAATAGCAGGTCCAATCAAAATACATATACATCACAGTTACGAAACTAGTAATGGTCGTTTGGCAAAGTTGGCGGGAAGGGCAGAAATTCTCTACATGATCCATTCCTCTTTGAGTATCAACGTTAACTCTTGCCCAACGTAAAGTCCCGAGGGACTGGATAAAACCGCAGGTGACGAATGTATATAAGAAGGGTAGAAGGACGGACCCTCAAAATTACAGACCAATATCCTTAACATAGGTTTGTTGCAGGATTCTCGAACATATTCTCAGTTCGAATATAATGAATTTCCTTGAGACAGAGAAGTTGCTGTCCGTGCATCAGCAGCCGGACGGAGTGGCCGTGCGGTTCTAAGCGCTACAGTCTGGAGCCGAGCGACCGCTACGGTCGCAGGTTCGAATCCTGCCTCGGGCATGGATGTGTGTGATGTCCTTAGGTTAGTTAGGTTTAATTAGTTCTGAGTTCTAGGCGACTGATGACCACAGAAGTTAAGTCGCATAGTGCTCAGAGTGATTTTTGCATCAGGACGCCTTTAGAAAGCATCGCTCCTGCGAAACGCAACGAACCATGGATGAAGGGTATCAGGCGGATACCATATTCCTTGACTTCCAGAAAGCGTTTGACTCGGTGCCCCACTGCAGGCTCCTAACTAAGGGTTACCGAGTTCGATTCCCGGCGGGGTCACGGATTTTCTCTGCCTCGTGATGACTGGGTGTTGTGTGCTGTCCTTAGGTTCGTTAGGTTTAAGTGGTTCTGAGTTCTAGGGGACTCATGACCATAGATGTTGAGTCCCATAGTGCTCAGAGCCATTTGAACCATTTGAACCTAACTAAGGTAAGAGCATATGGGATTGGTTCCCAAGTATGTGAGTGGCTCGAAGACTTCTTAAGTAATAGAATCCAGTACGTTGTCCTCGATGGTGAGTATTCATCGGAGGTGAGGGTTCATTTGGAGTGCCCCAGGGACGTGTGGTAGATCCGCTGTTGTTGGATAGGGTGGATTGCAATCTGCGGCTGTTTGCTGATTACGCTGTGGTGTTCGGGAATGTGTAGTCGTTGAGTGACTGTAGGAGGATACAAGATGACTTGGACAGGATTTGTGATTGGTGTAAAGAATGGCAGCTAACTCTACATATAGATAAATGTAAATTAATGCAGATGAATAGGAAAAAGAATCTAGTAATGTTTGAATACTCCTTTAGTAGTCTAGCGCTTGACACAGTCACGTCGATTAAATATTTGGGCGTAACATTGCAGAGCGATATGAAGTGGGACAAGGATGTAATGGCAGTTATGGGGAAGGCGGATAGTAGTCTTATTTTCATTGGTAGAATTTTGGGGAGATGTGGTTCATCTGTAAAGGAGACCGCTTATAAAACACTAATACGACCTCTTCTTGAGTACTGCTCGAGCGTTTCGGATCCGTATCAGGTCGGATTGAGGGTGGACATAGAAGCAAATCAGAGGCGGACTGCTAGATTTGTTACTGGTAGGTTTGATCATCACGCGAGTGTTACAGAAATGCTTCAGGAGCTCGAGTGGGGTCTCTATAGGAAAGGAGGCGTTCTTTTCGTGAATCGCTACTGAGGAAATTTAGTGAACCAGCATTTGAGGCTAACCGCAGTACAATTTTACTGCCGCCAACTTATATTTCGCGGAAATACCACAAAGATAAGAGAGATTAGGGCTCCTACAGACGCATATAGGCAGCCATTTTTCCCTTGTTCTGTTTGGGAGTGGAACAGGGAGAGAAGATACTAGTTGTGGTACGAGATACCCTCCTCCACGCACTGTATGGTGGACTGCGGAGTATAAATGTAGATGTAGATATAGATGTAGATGATTCTGTCTTTGGTGGCAGTGATTGTGTACCAAAGAGCTTAAGGCTGCGCTGAATGTATTATTTGGACGAAATAACATGGCGCGGAGGGTGTAAAGCACCTCGGAAAACTCCCTACAGGCAAGAGCTGCAGAGGTGCTCACCACAGACAACCGACCGTCGTGAGTGAACCCCACGCTCGGCGCTGAAATCCTGCAAGTCCGCCACCCGAGCTCAGGCTCGGACTTTGGACTCTGCCTCGATCGCCGACCCTGGGCGAACTCTCCGATTTAGACAGTAGGCCATCGACGGACGAACACCTCAGAAAACGCTCCCAGAAACATCCTCCTCCAAAACAGCTCGACGTGGAACACCTTAAAAGATTAAAACCACCAGTTGCATGTGATACGACTTCTCCACAGAAGTAGCATAATCATAAATTGGAGCACAGTCTCTCTCCAAGAGAGAGCTTGGCATGGGAACTCAGACATCCCAAAATATTCGCCATCTGCACTGGCAACAAACTGTCAAGCACCCAACAGTGCAGAAATAGCTCAGACTTTAAAAAAAAAAAAAAGTACCAGCAGATTCCGAATAAATTTTTCCTCTCGACAGGGAAATATTTCTAAGGCACCACTTGGTTGCGGTACAAGACCTGAAAGCTATAAATAGTCTTATGTCTAGCATTCGAAACGTAAAAGCCGCGACCAACCACCGCACTGACCGCGCAATTGCACCTGCAGCCTAGCTCGGCGCTTCAACCTTCTTAGAACTGGAGCCGTTAAGGCGGCCATGTCATGTGGTAACGCTCCAAGCAGCGTGCCTTCTCCCACACAGCGGTAACACTAAAACTTCACAAGATTTTAGTCAACAGAATGAAAGATCCGTCACCTCTAATTGGCCAACACAACTACATACCGATGCAAGCGGTATGCAATCACTGTCGAACACTTTATTAAACATCTTACCTGCCCTAGCGCCCTCCTGTGCATATAATGGTCCATTAATTGTGCATTTACTGATGAACTCAATTAATAAGAAATGAAAGGGGGCAAGTCTTTCAGCATCACCCGTCTGCTTTCTCAGGAGTTATTTGAACACAGCAACTGAGATATCTGTACCCAACAACTTCACAAACGACGGAGCTGATCGCTCATGGTACACGAAACAGGTCACAGCACTGTCGCAGAAACAACGAAAAAGCATTGCAAATTTAAAGGAACGCAAAACCCCCAAGGTTGGCGATCTTTTACAGAAGCTCGAAATTCAGCGCGATGCTCATAATAGTTTTCAAAACGAAATTTTGTCTCGAAATCTGGCAGAAAATCCCAAGAGATTCTGTTCCTATGCAAAATTATTCTACCAGAAAGAAACAATCAAAGCCTCCTCTGCTCTGGCTCTGAGCACTATGGGACTCAACTGCTGTGGTCATAAGTCCCCTAGAACTTAGAACTACTTAAACCTAACTAACCTAAGGACAACACACAACGCCCAGCCATCACGAGGCAGAGAAAATCCCTGACCCCGCCGGGAATCGAACCCGGGAACCCGGGCGTGGGAAGCGAGAACGCTACCGCACGACCACGAGATGCGGGCGCCTCCTCTGCGCGAGAGCAATGTAAATACTATGAATGACAGCGATGCAAAAGGAGAAATAGTAAACACAGCCTTCCGAAATTCATTCGCCAAAGAAGACGAAGTAAATGCTCTAAAACTCGAATCAAGAACATCTGCCAACATGACTACCTTAGAAGTGGATACCCTCGGAGTGGTGAAGCAACTTAAATCACTTTGTAAAAGCAAGTCTTCCGGTCCAAACTGTGTGCCAATTACATTACTTTCAGACTATGCTGATGCAGTAGCTCCATAATTAAATATCATGTACAACAGCTCGCTCGAAGAAAGATCCGTCCCCTTAGACCGGGCAGTTGCGCAAGTCTCACCAATATTCAAGTAAGGCAGTAGTAATAGTGCACTAAATTAAAGGCCAATATCATTAATTTCGATATGCAGCAGGATTTTGCAAAATGGTTCAAATGGCTCTGAGCACTATGGGACTCAACTGCTGTGGTCATAAGTCCCCTAGAACTTAGAACTACTTAAACCTAACTAACCTAAGGACATCACACACATCCATGCTCGAGGCAGGATTCGAACCTGCGACCATAGCGGTTGTGCGGTTCCAGACTGTAGCGCCTTTAACCGCTCGGCCACTCCGGCCGGCAGGATTTTGCAACATATATTGTGTTCGAATATTACAAATTACCTCAAATAAAACGATTTATTGATAAATACCCAACACGGATTTAGGAAACATCATTGTTGTGAAATACAACTAGCTCTTTACTCACACGAGGAAGTGAGTGCTATCGACAAAGGATTTCAATTGATTCCGCAATTCTAGATTTCCAGAAGGCTTTTGACACCGTAGTCAAATCATATTTTGTGCTTATCGAATATCATTTCAGTTATGCGATTCGATTCGTGATTTCCTGTCAGAGATGTCACAATCGGCAGTAGCTGATAGAATGTTATCGAGCAAAACAGAAGTGATTTCTCGCGTACCCCAAGGTAGCGTTATAGGCGCTCTGCTGTTCTTTATACATGCAAACGATTTAGGAGACAATCTGAGTAGCCGCTTACGCCGTTTATAGTTGATGCTGTCGTTTATCATCTAATAAAGTCATCTGAAGATTAAAACCAATTTCAAAACAATTTAGATAAGATACCTGTATGGCCCGAAAATTGGTAACTGGACCTAAATAATGAAAAGTGTTATGTCATCCACATGGGTGCTAAGAGAAATCAGTTAAAAGTCGGTTACAAGATAAATCAGTCAGATCTCAAGGCCGTAAATTCAACTAAATACCTAAGAATTACATTTACGAACAACTTGAACTGGAAAGAAGACTTAGTCAATGTTGTGGGGAAGGTGAACCAAAGACTGCGGTTTATTGGCAGGATACTGAGAAGATGCAACAGATCTACTACCGATACTGCATAAATTGCCCTTGTCAAAAAAATGGTTCAATGGCTCTGAGCACTATGGGACTTAACTTCTGAGGTCATCAGTCCCCTAGAACTTAGAACTACTTAAACCTAACTAACCTAAGGACATCACACACATTCATGCCCGAGGCAGGATTCGAACCTGCGACCGTAGCGGTCGCGCGGTTCCAGACTGAAGCGCCTAGAACCGCACGGCCACACCGGCATGCAATTTCAGTCACCTACATAGGGAGAAACAAATTGGTATGCAGTTTAGCCATGTAGATGTAGATGTAGATGAAGACTCATGTATAGGTGCAAAAGGATTGGCAGTCTTACAACGTAAAACGGGCGTTTGCGAAACAGGTAAACGCACGGCCCCAGTTGTCGGTCTGACGGCGGACACGCGCCACCGGGGTGTCGGCGCCCTCTGATGACTCTCACAGCTGGTCTATCACTCTGCACAGAGCCCAGCGCCCTGTCCAGACAGCGCCGTCCAGTTAAACGCCGCCAGCGGCTGCCATTAATCACTGCAGAGAGCCCCGAGTCCACGCCGTGCCACGCCGGAAGCGAGAGGCCGTGCTGCTCGACTCGGGCGCACCACAGCGCACGCCGCTATAAATCGCAGACCGCTGCGATGCTGTGCGGTGCGGTGCTGGCTGTGTCGAGCCCGCCCACCCCGCAACCCTAGCTGCTGTCCGCCTGTACTGTGGTGCGCCGGGCCCTGCTAGCGCTCCCTAATATATCGCTCAGGTGGCAGCAACTTGGGCCGTCACGTCAGCTTCGGAGCCCGAACGAGGTCGCGCGGTCGATTCCGTGGGGAGTCGGGGGCAAGTGAGCGAGGTAGTTGGCTGCAAGCGGGGGCGGCCTGCTGGCAACAAATCAGGGATGCCATCTCTACAGCAGGCGGACGGCCGCTGCAACACCGCGCCGAAGTTGGCAGCCCTATCAGTTAACGCCCTCCTGGCCATCCAGAGGTTAATCAGCCTCATAAGATCCGAAGTCTTAGTTAAGATCGGCGAGGTTGATGCCGAGTTCTTTCGCGTCCTGAATGCATTCGATATAATATGGGCGTTGTTAGCTAGTGAAGGAAATACAGTGACTCACAATAATTATTTGGCCGCTCATTGATAACTACCCTTTGCGACATACCAGCCCTTTGGTTCAAAGAAAATTGGCGTACTTGTTCTGTAGAGGTCGTGTGTAGAGTAGCCACGGGCAGTGTGAATGTAAACATTCAGCGCCCGCATCTCGTGGTCGTGCGGTAGCGTTCTCGCTTCCCACGCCCGGGTTCCCGGGGTCGATTCCCGGCGGGGTCAGGGATTTTCTCTGCCTCGTGATGGCTGGGTGTTATGTGCTGTCCTTAGGTTAGTTAGGTTTAAGTAGTTCTAAGTTCTAGGGGACTTATGACCACAGACGTTGAGTCCCATAGTGCTCAGAGCCATTTGAACCATTTAAACATTCAGCGACATATAGTGCTACGTTCATGTGAAGTAACAAAGGGGCGCAGAGGAAGAGAGAGCACAGTCGAACAGTGAACATCGTCAGCTAGTATTTTTCACCGTTGTTGTGACAGTAGAATATTTTTATTTTTATTCTTGCTTTTGTAACCATAATAAGAGTCCAGACTCCATAGGCGAACAGCCAGCCGACATTGAGGGGGGGGGGGGGGTAGGACGTCAAACGGGCCGACTTGGAGCAGGAGAGGCACCACAGGACATTTTAATTTCCACTGTCTAGACTTTTACAAATAAATTCAAAAAACTTTGTCAGCATGACCAGGAAGGATTCAGGATTCACAATCATAGCAGTGGAAGTTCAAATACATAACAAAATAAATTTTTTTACATGTGAAATTTCATCATTTTTTCGCTTACTGTTGGCTGCATTTGTTGCTATAGGTACATTTTTCTTCACAAGTAAGAGTGATTCTTGATGAATTTTGCACACCATGCAGGTGTATGAAACTAGAATTTTCCAAATCTACTAAAAACTGTGGCAAAAATTGAGATAATTAACTACAAAATTTGATTTTGTTCTGAACAGAAATTTTAAAAAATAACAGCTCATTCATTTTTGGATAAATTAAATAGATTCTATAGTTTCAGACACCTGTAAGTATGATTTGTATGCTATGAAAAATTCATCGAACAGTCTCTCTTACTTATGAAGAAAAGTGTACCTATAGCAACAAATGTAGCCAATAGTAAGCGAAATAATGATGAAATTTCACATGTAAAACAAAAATGTTTTGTTATGTTTTTGAACTTGCGCTGCTACCAGGGTGTGAATCCCGAATCCTTCCTGATCATGCTGACAAAGTTTTATGAATTTACTTGTAAAAGTATAGGCAGTGGAAATTAAAATGTCCTGTGGTGCCTTTCCTGCTCCAAGTTGGCCCGTTTGCCGTCCTACCCCCCATAAGAAATAGTCCTCCACGACGTAGGGACAAGATAAGTGGCGGAGGCTGGCAAGTATGGCTTGTTGATCAAATAACTTAGTGTTTGACTTCCTGCCAGAGGAAGCAGCAAGAATCAACTTTGCGCAATGGAAGATGCAAACACCAATGCGATAATACAGCAAGAGAGAGTGTCAGTCACATGTGGAAAACACTCGTGTGGAACCAAATTAAGTTGTGTGCAGCTAGAAACGAGAGTGTCGTGTGGAACCATAGGCATTCTTGTGCAATCCGATCACTTAGAAATGAAAGGGTCGTGTGAAACAAATTAACTCGTGTGCACCCAAGTACATGAGAAAAGGAATAAAAGGTCAGGCAGCGGAATAACTAGAGGCAGAGATTCAGATGCAGATTCAGAGCCAGTGCCGGCAGTTTGGAGATTCCGCAGTGAGACGCCAGTGGGGTCGAGTAAGCCCATAGCAGCCGGTACAGCCGATAAAGACTTCAACTACGAGAAGACGGTGATAGACTCTGGTGGACACTCAGGAACTGCAGGTCAAGTTGGATTTTTAGAGTTCCATTGGAATAGTGTTGAACAAAGGCTGTCAGCCTTTGTCTCAATTACTTAGAGAGATTTCAGTGCTAACCAAGAACAAATGATTGCTTTGTACTTGTTTCTTATATGTACCAGCAATTAGCTTTGAAGTAGCAAGTCTGAATTAATAGACTGAATCTTACTAAGGGGTTTATGGTCCAACACCTCACATAAGCATATGTGAGAATAAACTTTATAGAAGCTAGCCAATCTTTTCTGGCTATTGAAATCCTGTAACCTATTTTCAGGAAACTTGTTTGCTTCAAACTAAGGAGATTCTCTCCCTCTCATCTCCCATATAAAGGTTGACAGCAATTTATAACTAACCCATTGTCGTTAACGTCCCGATTGCGCTACGCAGTTCGCACTTACTTCATTCTGGTATAGTGAGGCTGTGCCGGGGCGCGACACCGTGCTAAAGGTAAAAGTTGTCGTAAAACTGCTGAAACACTACAAATGAAGAAAAGTACAGTTTCTGATATGATCGTAAGAATGCGGGAGGAAGACAGGATTGACAGTGTACCGCATACGGAACGTCCAATAACGTTTTCTGTGGAAGAAGAGTGTTATATCATCACAAAAACGAAAAATCACCCCAAGTTAAGTGCTCCAGAATTCACTACTGAGATTGCGAAAGACATCGGAAACGAAGTGCATCCCGAAACAATCACGAGGGTGTTCAGAAGAGGTAACTTTTGCGTCCGTATTTCAGACGGAAGCCCTTCATAAGTAAAATAAATCAAAGAAACAGAGAGCTGTTTGCTGAAGAGTATGTTAGAGACGGCAATATTTGTTGGAATGACGTTGTATTTGCTGACGAGGCTAAATTTGACATATTTCAACCTGACGGGAGGATAACGGTTTGGCGGCGACCTAATACTAAGCTCCAAGAAAAAATCTCAAAGGAAATGTGAAGTATGGCGGTGGACATGTAACGATGTGGCGGTGCAAGTCGCCGAATGGAGTTGGTTCAAATGGCTCGAAGCACTATGGGACTTTACAACTGAGGTCATCAGTCCCCTAGAGTTAGAACTACTTACACCTAACTAACCTAAGGACAGCACACACATCCATGCCAAAAAAACTTGGGAACTGAGTACAGTTATAAGTTTTATCAAGAAAACGACCAGAACATACGGCCTGGAACTTGTGGATGTGGTTATTGTTTAACCGTCGAAAGATGCTTCATTCGTCCCCTCAATCACCAGACGTGAATGTGATTGAGAATCTTTGGGACAAACTTCATAAAGAAATAAGGAAAACATCAATCACATCTAGAGAACAGCTGAAGAAGAGACTGCAAGAAGAGTAGCAAAAAATAACTCCCGAATACTGTAACGTCCCCTTAGAAAAATTTATGAATGACTGTGTTGATAAACCTCCTATATTATTTGATTTTCAAACAGCAGAGCAAAACTGAACGTACTCTCTTTACTTTTCTGATCATCACTAAACTGACACACAATATATTATAGCGCAACGCAATCTGACTTTGAATAATCCCTACAAAAGAACGGCCCTGACTAACAATAACCTATACCTTTCATGAATTCTTACCTCCCAGAAATCTTCGTTACTCGAACTACTGCAATACAGCGAGCTCCAATACTGCCAGCTAAACAAAAGATTCTAACTACTAAAGGCACTAACTACTGATAGGCATAGTTGGAAAATGAAAGATTTTGATAGAGAACAAACAATGTATTTACCTTAATAGTGTTCAAAAGTCATTATATATATATATATATATATATATATATATATATATATATATATATATATATCAGTTCATGACATCCAGTCTTACAAATTTACTGTCTCTCTCCAGATCATCCGCTCTCAAAACTCCGTCATCTCACTCCCCAAATCCACCACTGCTGGCGGCTCACCTCCAACTGCGCAACGCTACGCGCTGTTAACAGCCAACTGCCCGGATTAATGAAAGTCAGATTGCGTTGCGCTAAAAAAAATATTGTGCGTTAGTTTAGTGATGATCAGAATAAGTACAGACAGAAATGTCTGAGTACGTTCAGTTTTGCTCAGCTGTTTGAAAATCAAATAACGTAAGAAGTTTACCAGCACAGTAATTCATACTTTTTCTAAGGGGACGTTTCACATTTAACTTTCAAATAAGGCACCACACCTGTAACTTAAGGGGAAAACACAGGTGTAATAATAAATAGTCAAAAGCAATAAAACTTTCCCAATGCAGAAGAAACCAATTCCACACATTTGCTGAAACTGAGCCACAAATAACAAGAATCTTGAACACATTCGCTTTCGAAGCAAAAGTAATTACATTTACAAAAACATTCGTGTATTAGGAAGTCGAGTGAAGTGCAAAAATTGGCGAATCATAAGCCTCCGTAAAAAATCTTATGTGTTAAAGAAAGTGTGTCTGATAACAACAACAAACAACAACAGAAATATGTGCTTCTCATGCATGAAGTATGTGTTTATATTTTCTTACTTTCAGCGGAGTAAGTTGCAAACACAAACGTATTCGAATGTATTTCTTCATGAATAAGATGCAGCTTATGTCACTGAATCAGTGGGTCTGGCGGCTTTTACCTGTTTCATGATGGTTCATGGGTTCTGACGATTTACTAACGCACGGAATGCAAAATAATTAAAAACACTCATTATGCTTACGACACATAGGACTGTCTGCTTTCTCACCGCTTGGAGCGCTAGTGTCACTCCAGCTGTCAAACAGTAACAACTTTTGGACCATAGAGTGTCTTCACCGTGTGGTACAACACAGAAACTATGCAGTTCGCGTGCAGCGGCGTAGCGGAAAAACGACTGACGTGAATTTGTTCTTTGAGTTACGGGTGTAATCGTCCTATCACACTATTATCTGCGCATCGGAAGAGCCGGAGAACTGGATGTCGATTTCGTCTTTGAGTTGCACCTGGAAGGTCACGACTTTCTGTTCGCCACAGTGTAAACCTGAGATCGTCCATGATGTATATCACACACGCGTGGAGGGGCCTCATCAGCTGTTCAGTCCAGTCCTTTGCAAAGGAAGAGTGTTAATTACGTGATGATAAATCTTTGCAGTTACGGTTTTCTACAATAAACTACGTTCCAGTCCCAATTCCGAAAACAGAAATCACGGTCCAGTTACATAATCAATTATAAAGTTAGTAAACTTAATCGGAAAATTTATACATAAAAAGAGTTTCACTCTGCAGTGGATTGTGCGCCGATCGAAACTCCCTTGCAGATTAAAACTGCCTTTGACATACACTTTCTTCCATTACTTGGGGATGAGAAGTGTATAAGTCCAAAAGAGTAGCCCCTAGATCGCTTCGCGAGAGTGCGCGCTCGACAGCTTCGCTCACCATAAATAGTCTAACTCTGCACAGCAAGCTGTCGCTACCAATCACGCACCGATGCTGATGTGGTAAGGAATGGTTCATTTGTAGCACTTTGCATGTCTCATGATCAGACTGGATCTCTGTTGGTGGCTACTTCTGATAGTTAAACTCGTTTCGCTAAATGGGTTTATCGATAGAGTGGACGATCAGTTATTTCTTGACTTATTAATTTTCTTGTGTTATTTATATTTTCAGCAGAGAAGCGACTTGTCGCCGAGTAATTCAAAATTGTGGATAGATGTTGTGGCGTGCTGTAGCAAGGCTACCTCACAATTTATCTGTTCTTGATGATCGACATACCTTATTCCTTAAAGTTATTGCTCGTCTGTTTCTTGTTTGTAACTTCCCCTGTACCTTATTATGTGGCTTATTCTTTCTTTCTCTTTCTTTCGCTTGTGCCTCTTTCCCGCAGGTACGCAGTGTCGGCATGGTTGATTGGATTTGGCAATGTTAGATTAAGGGGTGGCTGGATGCCCTTCCTGCCGCCACCCCGCACCCCCCGGGACAGAATTAGTGTACCCCAACTGTCTGCGACTAGTGTAATCCCTGGAATAACGCGAAAGTGTTCAGATGTCTGCGAGCCATGTAACTGAGGCGGGACGTGGGGACCAGCCCGGTATTCACTTAGGGGGATGTGGGAAACCGCCTAAAAACCACATCCAGGCTGGCCGGCACACCGACCGTCGTCGTTAATGCGCCGGGCGGACATAAATAAACAGTAACGGTCAACAGATATAAGATTTCTAGTTAAGAATTCTTTAATCTTCTGTGCCATTGGGCGATGGCCGATGGTGAGGGAGAGAACATTGTAAGTAATGTGATCTCAAATTGTTAACAATTAACAAAGTCATAATCTTCATAGGCATCAGTACATACAGTTAGAGCTTCAAATCAAGACTGTTGAATCATGCCTCGTCGTCAAAATACGTCGTGTCTACGAAACCTGCTTTCTCGGATCGCTAGACAACAATAGAAAAAAATTCTGCTAATGAGCTTTATTACAAAATGAACAATGACAATACTTAACTTTCACAATAACACAGAAGTGTCGCAAGCAAAGGGCGATATGCAAACAGGAAATATCTTCAATATATACAATTCCTAATACAAGTGAAGTAATATAGTTGACTCTTCTACTCAGGTCGCTAGTCGTGTTGCTTCTGAAGAATTGGGCCACGGCCAGTCGAGCTTGTGTCTTCTTCGCAGAGAGGCCACTGATGCAGCGTTCTACATCTACATCTACTCCATACTCTGCAAGTCACCTGACGGCGTGTGGCGGAGGGTACCTTGGGTACCTCTATCGGTTCTCCCTTCTATTCCAGTCTCGGATTATTCGTGGAAAGAAGGATTGTCGTCCAGTAGAGGGGTTGGTGAGCGTACAGTTGGCTGAGGTCTTCTTCACATCCTTCTCTGCTCTCTCGTTTCCCACTGGTTTTGCCGGAGATTGACTGTACGCCGGAATATTCCATCCCCTCACCAACAGAGACGGACCGTCGTATAAGGTGCTTGACAGAGGGGGGGGGGGGGGGGGGGGGGGGGAGGCACGATCGTGGACACAGCGGTGCACCGACAATTGTGGCTGAAGGGGACATCAGGCTTCTGGTCGTACCCCTTCATCCGGCCTTCGCTCTGCCAGAAACGTCCTCCGGAAAACGACCAGAAGGGTACGCGTCTACCTACTGGGGCCCATAGCAAGATGTAGAAGGCGTCGGCTGCTGCGGCGTGGGCGGGTCCAGTTCCATCGGTAGGACGAGAGGAGGCGGAGGTGGCAAAGGCTCCGTCTACATACATTAATAGACGGAAAGTCATCGAGTAAAACTGAAGTGATATCAGGTGTTCCCCAGGGAAGCTTCCTGGGACCTCTGCTGTTCCTGATCTATATAAATGACCTGGGTGACAATCTGAGCAGTTCTCTTAGGTTATTCGCAGATGATGCTGTAATTTACCGTCTAGTAAGGTCATCCGAAGACCAGTATCAGTTGCAAAGCGATTTAGAAAAGATTGCTATATGGTGTGGCAGGTGGCAGTTGACGCTAAATGACGAAAAGTGTGAGGTGATCCACATGAGTTCCAAAATAAATCCGTTGGAATTCGATTACTCGATAAACAGTACAATTCTCAAGGCTGTCAATTCAACTAAGTACCTGGGTGTTAAAATCACGGACAACTTCATTTGGAAAGACCACATAGATAATATTGTGGGGAAGGCGAGCCAAAGGTTGCGTTTCATTGGCAGGACACTTAGAAGATGCAATATGTCCACTAAAGAGACAGCTTACACTACACTCGTTCGTCCTCTGTTAGAATATTGCTGCGCGGTGTGGGATCCTTACCAGGTGGGATTGACGGAGGATATCTAAAGGGTGCAAAAAAGGGCAGCTCGTTTTGTATTATCACGTAATAGGGGAGAGAGTGTGGCAGATATGATACGCGAATTGGGATGGAAGTTATTAAAGGAAAAACGTTTTTCGTCGTGGCGAGATCTATTTACGAAATTTCAGTCACCAACTTTCTCTTCCGAATGCGAAACGCAATGGCATACAGCATCTAACCAGCGCACCGTTCCATCCACAGTCAAACGGCGAAGCGGAACGTTTTGTCAGAACATTCAAGCAACAGATGGCCAAACTTCGCACCACACGCACCAGGGATCAAGCATTGCAACTGATTCTCGCCTCAAATCGTTCGCATCCACGAAATGGACCATCGCCATGGGAATTGCTTCACGACCGCCGCCTTCGGACACTGCTAAACCTTCCTCAGCATCCGCCGTCGAAGGAAGGCCGCAAGTAGCGCTTCGCACTGGGTGATATTGTGTTTTTCAGGGTTTTTAGCGCAGCAGACGGTGGGCGCGAGGCGAGAACCTTCCTAGACTTGGCTCATGCATTTATCTCATTTCAGGCCCAGACGGACTGCAGCGCCAACATTACAATGAAATTAGCCACTGTGATGTGCACGGTGATCCTTCTGTATCTCTTCCCCCAGATCCACGGATCCCGAGGACAGCGCGGCTATAGCAGCCGCCAGAGGGTGTCATTGCCACACCGCGGGACGACCTCATGTATCTACATCTACATCACTACTCTGCAATTCACATTTAAGTGCTTGGAAGAGGGTTCATCGAACCAAAATCATACTATCTCTCTACCATTCCACTCTCGAACAGCGCGCGGGAAAACGAACACCTAAACCTTTCTGTTCGAGCTCTGATTTCTCTTATTTTATTTTGATGATCATTCCTACCTATGTAGGTTGGGCTCAACAAAATATTTTCGCATTCGGAAGAGAAACTTGGTGACTTAAATTTCGTAAATAGATCTCGCCGCGACGAAAAACGTATTTCCTTTAATAACTTCCATCCCAATTCGCGTATCATATCTGCCACACTCTCTCCCCTATTACGTGATAATACAAAACGAGCTGCCCTTTTTTGCACCCTTTAGATATCCTCCGTCAATCCCACCTGGTAAGGATCCCACACCGCGCAGCAATATTCTAACAGAGGACGAACGAGTGTAGTGTAAGCTGTCTCTTTAGTGGACATATTGCATCTTCTAAGTGTCCTGCCAATGAAACGCAACCTTTGGCTCGCCTTCCCCACAATATTATCTATGTGGTCTTTCCAAATGAAGTTGTTCGTAATTTTAACACCCAGGTACTTAGTTGAATTGACAGCCTTGAGAATTGTTCTATTTATCGAGTAATCGAATTCCAACGGATTTATTTTGGAACTCATGTGGATCACCTCACACTTTTCGTCATTTAGCGTCAACTGCCACCTGCCACACCATATAGCAATCTTTTCTAAATCGCTTTGCAACTGATACTGGTCTTCGGATGACCTTACTAGACGGTAAATTACAGCATCATCTGCGAATAACCTAAGAGAACTGCTCAGATTGTCACCCAGGTCATTTATATAGATCAGGAACAGCAGAGGTCCCAGGAAGCTTCCCTGGGGAACACCTGATATCACTTCAGTTTTACTCGATGACTTTCCGTCTATTAATGTATGTAGACGGAGCCTTTGCCACCTCCGCCTCCTCTCGTCCTACCGATGGAACTGGACCCGCCCACGCCGCAGCAGCCGACGCCTTCTACATCTTGCTATGGGCCCCAGTAGGTAGACGCGTACCCTTCTGGTCGTTTTCCGGAGGACGTTTCTGGCAGAGCGAAGGCCGGATGAAGGGGTACGACCAGAAGCCTGATGTCCCCTTCAGCCACAACTGTCGGTGCACCGCTGTGTCCACGATCGTGCCTCCCCCCCCCCCCCCCCCCCCCTCTGTCAAGCACCTTATACGACGGTCCGTCTCTGTTGGTGAGGGGATGGAATATTCCGGCGTACAGTCAATCTCCGGCAAAACCAGTGGGAAACGAGAGAGCAGAGAAGGATGTGAAGAAGACCTCAGCCAACTGTACGCTCACCAACCCCTCTACTGGACGACAATCCTTCTTTCCACGAATAATCCGAGACTGGAATAGAAGGGAGAACCGATAGAGGTACCCAAGGTACCCTCCGCCACACGCCGTCAGGTGACTTGCAGAGTATGGATGTAGATGTAGATGTAGAACGCTGCAGCAGTGGCCTCTCTGCGAAGAAGACACAAGCTCGACTGGCCGTGGCCCAATTCTTCAGAAGCAACACGACTAGCGACCTGAGTAGAAGAGTCAACTGTATTACTTCACTTGTATTAGGAATTGTATATATTGAAGATATTTCCTGTTTGCATATCGCCCTTTGCTTGCGACACTTCTGTGTTATTGTGAAAGTTAAGTATTGTCATTGTTCATTTTGTAATAAAGCTCATTAGCAGAATTTTTTTCTATTGTTGTCTAGCGATCCGAGAAAGCAGGTTTCGTAGACACGACGTATTTTGACGACGAGGCATGATTCAACAGTCTTGATTTGTAGCTCTAACTGTATGTACTGATGCCTATGAAGATTATGACTTTGTTAATTGTTAACAATTTGAGATCACATTACTTACAATGTTCTCTCCCTCACCATCGGCCATCGCCCAATGGCACAGAAGATTAAAGAATTCTTAACTAGAAATCTTATATCTGTTGACCGTTACTGTTTATTTATGTCCGCCCGGCGCATTAACGACGACGGTCGGTGTGCCGGCCAGCCTGGATGTGGTTTTTAGGCGGTTTCCCACATCCCCCTAAGTGAATACCGGGCTGGTCCCCACGTCCCGCCTCAGTTACATGGCTCGCAGACATCTGAACACTTTCGCGTTATTCCAGGGATTACACTAGTCGCAGACAGTTGGGGTACACTAATTCTGTCCCGGGGGGTGCGGGGTGGCGGCAGGAAGGGCATCCAGCCACCCCTTAATCTAACATTGCCAAATCCAATCAACCATGCCGACACTGCGTACCTGCGGGAAAGAGGCACAAGCGAAAGAAAGAGAAAGAAAGAATAAGCCACATAATAAGGTACAGGGGAAGTTACAAACAAGAAACAGACGAGCAATAACTTTAAGGAATAAGGTATGTCGATCATCAAGAACAGATAAATTGTGAGGTAGCCTTGCTACAGCACGCCACAACATCTATCCACAATTTTGAATTACTCGGCGACAAGTCGCTTCTCTGCTGAAAATATAAATAACACAAGAAAATTAATAAGTCAAGAAATAACTGATCGTCCACTCTATCGATATACCCATTTAGCGAAACGAGTTTAACTATCAGAAGCAGCCACCAACAGAGATCGAGTCTGATCATGAGACATGCAAAGTGCTACAAACGAACCATTCCTTACCACATCAGCATCGGTGCGTGATTGTTAGCGACAGCTTGCAGTGCAGAGTTCGACTATTTATAGTGAGCGAAGCTGTCGAGCGCGCACTCTCGCGAAGCGATCTAGGGGCTACTCTTTTGGACTTATACACTTCTCATCCCCAAGTAATGGAAGAAAGTGTATGTCAAAGGCAGTTTTAATCTGCAAGGGAGTTTCGATCGGCGCACAATCCACTGCAGAGTGAAACTCTTTTTATGTATAAATTTTCCGATTAAGTTTACTAACTTTATAATTGATTATGTAACTGGACCGTGATTTCTGTCATCGGAATTGGAACTGGAACGTAGTTTATTGTAGAAAACCGCAACTGCAAAGATTTATCATCACGTAATTAACACTCTTCCTTTGCAAAGGACTGGACTGAACAGCTGATGAGGCCCCTCCACGCGTGTGTGATATACATCATGGACGATCTCAGGTTTACACTGTGGCGAACAGAAAGTCGTGACCTTCCAGGTGCAACTCAAAGACGAAATCGACATCCAGTTCTCCGGCTCTTCCGATGCGCAGATAATAGTGTGATAGGACGATTACACCCGTAACTCAAAGAACAAATTCACGTCAGTCGTTTTTCCGCTACGCCGCTGCACGCGAACTGCATAGTTTCTGTGTTGTACCACACGGTGAAGACACTCTATGGTCCAAAAGTTGTTACTGTTTGACAGCTGGAGTGACACTAGCGCTCCAAGCGGTGAGAAAGCAGACAGTCCTATGTGTCGTAAGCATAATGAGTGTTTTTAATTATTTTGCATTCCGTGCGTTAGTAAATCGTCAGAACCCATGAATCATCATGAAACAGGTAAAAGCAGCCAGACCCACTGATTCAGTGACATAAGCTGCATCTTATACATGAAGAAATACATTCGAATACGTTTGTGTTTGCAACTTACTCCGCTGAAAGTAAGAAAATATAAACACATACTTCATGCATGAGAAGCACATATTTCTGTTGTTGTTTGTTGTTGTTATCAGACACACTTTCTTTAACACATAAAATTTTTTATGGAGGCTTATGATTCTCCCATTTTTGCACTTCACTCGACTTCCTAATACACGAATGTTTTTGTAAAAGTAATTACTTTTGCTTCGAAAGCGAATGTGTTCAAGATTCTTGTTATTTGTGGCTCAGTTTCAGCAAATGTGTGGAATTGGTTTCTTCTGCATTGGGAAAGTTTTATTGCTTTTGACTATTTATTATTACACCTGTGTTTTCCCCTTAAGTTACAGGTGTGGTGCCTTATTTGAAACTTAAATGTGAAACGTCCCCTTAGAAAAATTATGAATTACTGTGCTGGTAAACTTCTTACGTTATTTGATTTTCAAACAGGTGAGCAAAACTGAACGTACTCAGACATTTCTGTCTGTACTTATTCTGATCATCACTAAACTAACGCACAATATTTTATTTAGCGCAACGCAATCTGACTTTCATTAATCCGGGCAGTTGGCTGTTAACAGCGCGTAGCGTTGCGCAGTTGGAGGTGAGCCGCCAGCAGTGGTGGATTTGGGGAGTGAGATGACGGAGTTTTGAGAGCGGATGATCTGGAGAGAGACAGTAAATTTGTAAGACTGGATGTCATGAACTGATATATATATATATATATATATATATATATATATATATATATATATATATATGACTTTTGAACACTATTAAGGTAAATACATTGTTTGTTCTCTATCAAAATCTTTCATTTGCTAACTATGCCTATGAGTAGTTATTGCCTTCAGTAGTTAGAATCTTTTATTTAGCTGGCAGTATTGGAGCGCGCTGTATTGCAGTAGTTCGAGTAACGAAGATTTCTGGGAGGTAAGGATTTATGAAAGGTATAGGTTATTATTAGTCAGGGCCGTTCTTTTGTAGGGATTACTGAAAGTCAGATTGCGTTGCGCTAAAAATATTGTGTGTCAGTATAGTGTTGATCAGAATAAGTAAAGATATATATATATATATATATATATATATATATATATATATATATATATATATATATATATATATATCAGTTCATGACATCCAGTCTTACAAAAAACTGATATATATCTCAGTTCATGACATCCAGTCTTACAAATTTCTTTTTTCTGACGGACGCACGTCCAGATCGTCCGCTCTCAAAACACTGTCATCTCTCTCCCCACATCAACCACTGCTGGCGGCTCACCTCCAACTGCGCAATGTTACGCGCTGTTCACATCCAACTGTCCAACGCTACAATAGCAAATATTCCCACAATGCAAACCAGCCACAGACTGCACACAGCACAGTCAGTGATTTTCATACAGAGCGCTACGTAGCGTGACCAACATAAAAACCTAAACAGCCTACTTACAAATGATGTAGGTATGACGTTCCATATAGGTTTCCTACGTTTCACACTCATTCATTTGGCTGAGAGTATAGCGACAAAGACTCTGCTTTGTTGTGGGGAGATATACGACGTCTTTCAGCAAAACGACAGGTCTTCCTATGTTTATTAGCATTATTTTTGTTATTAAAGAAAAACGACATTGTTGCAGTAAATATCTGTGCGTTACAAGGGAATCGTAAATAAACTGTCGTGTAATGTACTGTTTCGTACCTCTTAGCGTCATTATGAAATTAAAGAATGACTAATATAGCGTTATTTCTTTAGTTATTGTCGATTATAAGCTCTATGTACACTGGCTGCTGTAAAAAATGTGTCAAAGGTCAGTGTTAACGTTAGTATTCGCACCCATCCGATGTCGTATTCCGAAGTGTCTTTTGCTGGCCACTTGGGGCGCTGCTATAGTTGTGGATAACAAAAGACGGGGCGTCGCAGCTGTTGCGTTAGACTGTGGCTGTACGTCTAGTACAGGAGAGGCCAGTTAGACCAGATTCGGGACGACCGCGAAGCGCGCAGCAGAGAAGAGAAGGGCAGTTAAATAAGCCGCGGTTCTGCGCCTGCCCGTAATGATCTCTTTGGCACTGATAGCGCGGCAGAATTAATCAGCTATTGAGGTTATTACGTATGAATTATGCCTCGGAATTGGACGTCGCGCGCCGAGCCAGCCCGCGGTACGGTTTTTTTTTTTCCTTTTTTCTACGCGCGCGGCGTATCGTATCGCTTTTCCTAATGGCACCAAACCGCGCGCTCCGGCGCACGCTTTCGCAGCCATTAGTTATTGTTCTCCATTTATTGAAGCTCAGTTTGCGGTCGGGAACGATATTGCGAACCTTTATCAACTCGGATTTATTGCTGACGCTGTTGTTACTGCCGCCGCTGCCGCGTGGCGGGCAGTCGGCTACAACGAGCGAAACGTTGCCGGCGGCCAGCCGGCCGCCGCGTATGGCAGCACCAGCAGCGTGCGTACTGCCGGCTGCCGTGTGTGACGCCAGATACGGCCGCCGCAACTATAATTCTGCGACCGCGCTCTCGGCTCGGTTTCTAGCGGCGATTTACGGAAACCCGAGTGCGGTTTCAACTCCCCAATGCCTCTTTCTCTTTTCATGTCCTACCAGTCACACCGCTCACAAAAAATTCTCACCCTCGCCCCCATTATTGCAAGCACGTCGGTGGCGAAATGGGTCGTGCGTAAGTCTCGTAAATCTATTCATCGCGCTCTCAGTCTGCTATCTGATTCCGATCGAAGACGTTTCAGCTGTTATCCTGGGCCAATGGGAAACACAGTGACAACTGGATGTTTATGGAGCAATTACAAAAGCCTTACATAGACCTTAGGTAGAGGGCAAAATTTATCTGCAGTCACGAGCGTCGTCTGCTCTGTCAGCCCCCTTGAAATTTACTTTGACTGACTTGAAACAGCTCATACAAGTCTATTTTTCCTCAAAAAACTGTCGACAGTAGTGATTTATGTGCACACTAGCAGCAAGAAGGGAAGTTTTAGTCGGAATACAGATAAACATTTTGATACAGATGAAACTGCAAAATTGTAAGGTGGCTATAATTTCGCACCTTACAAGCACTCATCCACATACTTTAACATGATCTACAAACACATTTAGGTATCATGTGATAGGTTGTACGAGGTGCAATCAAGTTCTAAGGCCTCCGATTTTTTTTTCTAATTAACTACTCACCCGAAATCTATGAAACTGGCGTTACTTATCGACGTAATCGCCCTGCAGACGTACACATTTTTCACAACGCTGACGCCATGATGCCATGGCAGCGGCGAAGGCTTCTATAGGAGTCTTTTTTGACCACTGGAAAATCGCTGAGGCAATAGCAGCACGGCTGGTGAATGTGCGGCCACGGAGAGTGTCTTTCATTGTTGGAAAAAGCCAAAAGTCACTAGGAGCCAGGTCAGGTGAGTAGGGAGCATGAGGAATCACTTCAAAGTTGTTATCACGAAGAAACTGTTGCGTAACGTTAGCTCGAAGTGCGGGTGCGTTGTCTTGGTGAAACAGCACACCCGCAGCCCTTCCCAGACGTTTTTGTTGCAGTGCAGGAAGGAATTTGTTCTTCAAAACATTTTCGTAGGATGCACCTGTTACCGTAGTACCCTTTGGAACGTAATGGGTAAGGATTACGCCCTCGCTGTCCCAGAACATGGACACCATCATTTTTCCAGCACTGGCGGTTACCCGAAATTTTTTTGGCGGCGGTGAATCTGTGTGCTTCCATTGAGCTGACTGGCGCTTTAGAACCGACAGAAATGCCAACTCTGGAGGCGATCTGTTCAACAGTCATTCGGCGATCCCCCAAAACAATTCTCTCCACTTTCTCGATCATGTCGTCAGACCGGCTTGTGCGAGCCCGAGGTTGTTTCGGTTTGTTGTCACACGATTTTCTGCCTTCATTAAACTGTCGCACCCACGAACGCACTTTCGACACATCCATAACTCCATCACCACATGTCTCCATCAACTGTCGATGAATTTCAATTGGTTTCACACTACGCAAATTCAGAAAACGAATGATTGCACGCTGTTCAAGTAAGGAAAACGTTGCTATTTTAAGTATTTAAAACAGTTCTTATTCTCGCCGCTGGCGGTAAAATTCCATCTGCCGTACGGTGCTGCCATCTCTGGGACGTATTGACAATGAACGCGGCCTCATTTTAAAACAATGCGCATATTTCTATCTCTTTCCAGTCCGGAGAAAAAAAATCGGAGGCCTTAGAACTTGAATGCACCTCGTACATCGTATTCGTGAATATATAAAGGAGACTGAAATTGTCAAATATGCCTTGTAAATAATTGTTAACGCTTGTTGCATGAAAGGTGACGGATTGTCTTTATTAACAGAGCGGCGCAGTGAATGTTTGCCTATGCTATTAGAGGCTGGAATGCCAGTGGAGATGAAACGGCAGGCAGAACTCAAGCTCTGGATGGAAGGCCCGCACAGGTGTGTTGGTCCCGCTTAAACACAGGAAGTAGGTAGACGGACGTCGTTGACACTATGGGCGCAAAGACACAATACGGAATGCCAGTGGAGATGAAACGGCAGGCAGAACTCAAGCTCTGGATGGAAGGCCCGCACAGGTGTGTTGGTCCCGCTTAAACACAGGAAGTAGGTAGACGGACGTCGTTGACACTATGGGCGCAAAGACACAATACGGAGACGACCGGCCGCTATCGGCCGCTATTGTAGCAGGGCCGGAAGGATAACCGGATAATATTTCCGAACTTTGCAAATCTTGGATGCAGGTGAGAGGAACGAGGAAGTGGCACCTCGGAAACCACGCAGGTTGGGTTATTTCCAAGGATTTTTACTCACAAGCGTACCATTGTATGAGTATAGGTATTTCACCACAAACTTTCTGCGCTGGACGATTGAAATGGTTCAAATGGCTCTGAGCACTATGGGACTCAACTGCTGTGGTCATAAGTCCCCTAGAACTTAGAGATGGGGGATCCGCTCTTGAACTGATTCATAGAGTTGAATCTTTCAAAGGAGTGAACAATCAGTGATTCAGAAAAAAAGAACGGTAGCTCCAAACGTTTCCCACGGCAGAGAGAGAGAGAGAGAGAGAGAGAGAGAGAGAGAGAGATGGAGCATATCAGCAGCGCCTCTGCTGGTCACAGCACAGTGCACGCCACACAACACAGCCAGCGCCGGCCTCTGCCCTGCTTCTACCTTGGCTGCCTGCATTGTGCAGTCCCCATTGGATTTTGTGTTTCACATATGCCGTGCCATCTCTATGTGTCGTCTGTCACGTGAAGTGTCTGGCGCAGCTTAATTTCGCATCGCACTCTGTCGGCGATCGTTTCAGTCTGCCCTCTGGGCAGTTGATGCGAGCAACAGGACAGAGAGCCACCTAGCGGATAACATAGGAACTACTTGCAACAACCTGCTCGCAAGGGAACGGACGATTTGTCTTGGAGCGGGTGAGTGGTGGCCGTTCACCACTCCCCCCACCCTCGGAACTCTTCCACTCAATGCTCACCCCACCGTTCTCGACTCTAGCCAGAGCGTTGAGCAAAGCAACTCAGGTGCCACTCTGGTCTCTGCGGTCTTAGCTCACGCAGTAATACAGCTCGCGGCTCGACCTGCTCGACTCAGTGCTTCTGCATCGGATTTCGTCTCTACTGGATATTGTTCTTCGTAGTAATACCGCTATGTATATTACATTATTATGTTATGTATACATCATTTGTTTTTATTTTATTTTTATTTGTTTAAACTGCTCAGTTTAGGTTCCTGACGACTCCTCTTACTATAGGATTTTTATTATGGACACTCGAATTTACGCTTTAATTACGAGCGAACCGATAAACGTATCGCAAAATGTGATACACCAATATTTTCCTTGTTTTATTCTGCGTAAGGCTATATGCAGCACTTTCGTTTTACAGTCAAATTTATATTTTTTTTTCCTTATTCTGTTACGGATTTTGCGATTTTAGGCGTCTTCGGAAGGAAACATTCACTTTAAAAATATATGGCTTGCGATGTATTTGTATGAGGTTAATGAAATTTTAATACGTTATAGCCAAATATATTGTTAATGTAAATCTCAGGTTACAACATTTTCCGATCACCCAAAAAACCACGATAGTGCAAAATAAATCAATAATCAAAAACTTTGTCATTTCGTGGAAATTTCAATAAACAATACAAAATTCTTACTCATTATCTGTGTTACTTCAAAGTAGGATCAAATAAGATCAAAATACAGGTATAGTACTGGAATAAACCAAGTTTAAAGGGCAATGTGCCTTCCATTTATTTTCTATTGTAAATGAGTGGTGAGTCATGAAAAAGAGCTAATTCATTTCAGGGAGTGAACAGTTCTGATTCGATCTCTGAAAAGAACAGTTTTGCCCATCTCTACTAGAACTTAGAACAACTTAAACCTAACTAACCTAAGAACATCACACACATCCATGCCCGAGGCAGGATTCGAACCTGCGACCGTAGCGGTCGTGCGGTTCCAGACTGTAGCGCCTTTAACCGCTCGGCCACTCCGGCCGGCGCTGGACGACAAAAGATTAAAATATTGTTGATCGGCGTTCGGAAGAATCTGTAGAGAGGGAGAATCTTCCGTGGTTTCGGGAATATGATTCGTTTTCGGAATTACGATGGTGGGGAGCCGAGCCTTGCTGGGAGGCCAGCGGTGGAGGGACGTCGTCTTGCGTTGTGAGCGCCCGTGTGTGACGGTCGCTTTGTTAGCACGGACGGACTTGCTGTCTTTGCTCTCAGGAGAGTTTATAGTTAGAACAGTTAGGAACTGTACTGCTGCGAAGCTATACGATTCTGGACTTCACCTCCGGGTTGGAAGTCGTCGTTGAGTACGCAGCGTTGAGTAACTTAGAGCACTTCCTCTGCCTATACTTATGTTGAGACGTTATCTGAACTCCGTCCTTGTGGCTGGGAGTTCGCGTTTCTCGTCTGTAGAACACAGAGAAGAGAAGACAGTATTAGAGTATATTAGTCAGGACCGCCTTTTGCTGTTCTAGTGTTTGAAAGAGTTTATTTGTGGCTGGAGTTCTTCGATCGTCGAGAACCATCACTTCGACGCACTAGACGCAATACATACGATGGTACCGCAAATTGCTTCGGCTTATTAGGGCTCTAAAGCTAAACGGCTGTGATCACGTTAGTTTATTTCCACTGAGGTTCCACACCACCGTACATCATCTTTGAAAGTAGTATCTTCTAGTGTTTGGTACGTAGATAATGTCAATTTCGCGTTATTGATATTAGACCGTGCAGTCGAAATAAGGGGCAGAGTTGGGCAATTGATTAGTAATTTCACTTAGAAAATGTAAACTTAGTAATATAAAGGTCTTTTTTAATCTAAAATAAATATATAAGCAAGAACAACGTTTATCATTTAGTAGGATTGGTTGCCTTCGTCATTCATATTAGCATTTATTATTTTCCGTTGCGCCAAAACGCAAAATGAACAGATATCACCTGAAGATTACGGAGTAAACCTTGATATGCGTTGTGGTTAGCAAATAAAGAAATTAAAAAAAGGAAAGAAAGGTTCAAAAGGCTCTGAGCACTATGGGACTTAAATCCTGAGGTCATCATTCCCCTAGAACTTAGAACTACTTAAACCTAACTAACCTAAGGACATCACACACATCCATGCCCGAGGCAGCATTCGATCCTGCGACCGTAGCGGTTGCGCGGTTCCAGACTGTAGCGCCTAGAACCACTCGGCCACCCCGGCCGGCGCTTAGCTAACAGAAACGGTATTTGTGTTTGTACTAAAATATATAAAAGTAGTATAATTATAAGACTTACAGACTTACAATGTGCTATTGAAAAAGAGTTTTATTGACCAAATCGTCGAAATTTCGTTATGTGGGCACTGGTTGTACGATTTATTCCTTTTTTCTTTCTTTTTTAATGTTGCAAGACATTAAAGACATTTTGGATTGCCTTGGACAAAAGGCGCCTCTGATAATTTGTGTCGTGCATATATATATGTCTTCAAAGCGCTTTCAGCAGATGTAGATCGATGTATTTCGGAACAGTTTGTTCCGTTTCGTATTTGCTGCCCATCTCTACGTTAACTTATATCGCTTCGATTCGTGCCACTGGACGCTAAACACACTTCAGGCATGTTTAATTTCTTTTTCGCTAAAGAAATTGCAAAGAACAATTAAACGATTCACCAAATAAAGCATTTCACCTTCCAGGGAGACTAATGACAGACCGGCTTCTGTGAGCGTCCTGACCACCGCAAATACGGCGGTCGATTTAACGTTGGTTGTGGTAAGAAGAGCTGTAACTCGTGTGTTAGCCACTCTGTAAAATTTAAACTCGTGGCCACTAAGGCCTCTGCACGTATGAGTCAAACGTCGAGAAAAAGTTTAAGGCCGTATAATTTCTCTCCCCATCAATCCATCTGGTGTTCAACAGTCGCCAACTGTGAAACGAGACAGACAGAGCGAGGCTATTACAGAAGGAACCACTGAAGGATGCAGGTCGCAGACAGAGCAGATATCAGAGGAGCAGTGTGCGATTTGCAGGGGGGGATGGGGCTATTTCCCCCCCCCCCCCCCCCACTGCATCAGTCCATCCCCTCCTCTGGTTTTAGTTTATGCGTCCCAACCTGGGATGTTTATTTCCCATGCACTGGAATAAAACTTTATATATAATTTAAATTTGTGGAGCCGAACACTGAAAGTTTTTAATACAGTCTTACTATTAATACTATTAATATGTTTGCTTATTAATTCTGAAAAAGTAATATATAGTATTTAAGCATTTCAAAACATTTAGAACTAAATCACCATTCTCATGTTGTCACTGTTGCTTTCGTCTAAGGTGCGTCATCCGTTTACTTGCGAGCTTGCGAGGGAGGTAGTGTGGCAGTCATACCGCAGCAGTCGTACCGCACACTTGGGTGAGCTGGGGGCTGAAGGAATCACCGCGGGCCCTGACACAGGGTGGTGACCGCCCCGGTACCTATGCGAACATTTACCGCTAGGCCGCCTTTTGGCAACAATATGGCGCGGACTAACGCGCCTGAGACGAAAGCACAAAGTAGTGCGAAGTGAACAACGTTACCTACCAGACGGGATCGGACAGTCTGACTTCGCTAGCCGCGAACCATGTGGGTGGGGCTTAACACAAGCTCCCCAGCATCACGTACTCCAAATTAATTGGTGCCGTTCGTTCGTTGTCTCGCGTCCGCCAAACACACGGCGATCTTCGCACGTTCCCGCTTCAGTAGCTTTATTCGTGAGTAAGAACTACGGAATTTCAGGATGTCATTCAAACAAAGTAAAATTTCTGATTTCCTTAAGAGCAGATTCGAGGTGCTGGAACATCCACCAAACAGTCCACACCTGGCTCCAAACGATGTTCACCTGTTTGAACCCTTAACGGAAGCGCTACAGGGGAGAAGATTTGAAAGTGATGAAGACGTCATTGCTGCGGTGCAAAATTGGTTACAGATGCAACCTAAAAACGTGTTTTCTGATGAAATAAAAAAAATACTCGTAAAACGTCGGGAAAACTGCATTGAAGTCCAGGGAGGTTACATAGAAAAATAACGCATGTCTCAGTTTTCTATCATCAGGATAAGTACAGCTTTTCACAAATACGCCTTTACTCTTTGAATTCCCCTCGTATACCTGTATGTAGATGATTTTGTAAATAAGCTTTACCTATAATGTACTTTTAAAGATATAACAAGGTATGGCTTTTCTGATAGTGCATACGCGTGAATAGTGAGTTTCGGCATTAACATCAATTTATAAATAACTGTTTAACCATGGGTAACGCCACGGTCCAAGCTAGTAACATATACAGGGTGAGTCACCTAACATTACCGCTGGATATATTTCATAAACCACATCATATACCGACGAACCGATTCCACATATCGAACGTGAGGAGAAGGGCTAGTGTAATTGGTTAATACAAGCCATAAAAAAATGCACGGAAGTATGTTTTTTAACACAAACCTACGTTTTTTTTAAAATGGAATCCCGTTAGTTTTGTTAGCACATCTAAACGTATAAACAAATACGTAATCAGTGCCGTTTGTTGCATTGTAAAATGTTAATTACATCCGGAGATATTGTAACCTAAAGCTGACGCTTGAGTACCACTCCTCCGCTGTTCGATCGTGTGTATGTAAGGATCCAAAGGGAACGGTGATGGACCTAAGGTACAGAAGAGACTGGAACAGCACATTACGTCCACATGCTAACACCTTTTTATTGGTCTTCTTCACTGACGCACATGTACATTACCATGAGGGGTGAGGTACACGTACACACGTGGTTTCCGTTTTCAATTACAGAGTGGAATAGAGTGTGTCCCGACATGTCAGGCCAATAGATATTCAATGTGGTGGCCATCATTTGCTGCACACAATTGCAATCTCTGGCGTAATGAATGCCGTACACGCCGCAGTACATCTGGTGTAATGTCGCCGCAGGCTGCCACAGTACGTTGTTTCATATCCTCTGGGGTTGTAGGCACATCACGGTACACATTCTCCTTTAACGTACCCCACAGAAAGAAGTCCAGAGGCGTAAGATCAGGAGAACGGGCTGGCCAATTTATGCGTCCTCCACGTCCTATGAAACGCCCGTCGAACATCCTGTCAAGGGTCAGCCTAGTGTTAATTGCGGAATGTGCAGGTGCACCATCATGCTGATACCACATGCGTCGACACGTTTCCAGTGGGACATTTTCGAGCAACGTTGCCAGATCATTCCGTAGAAACGCGATGTATGTTGCAGCTGTTTGGGCCTCTGAAATGAAATGAGGACCAATGAGGTGGTCGCCAATGATTCCGCACCATACATTTACAATCCACGGTCGCTGTCGCTCTACGTGTCTGAGCCAGCGAGGTTTGTCCACGGACCAGTAATGCATGTTCCGTAGATTCACTGCCCCGTGGTTTGAGAAACCCGATTCATCGGTAAACAGGTAAAACTGCAACGCATTCTCTGTCAATGCCCATTGACAGAATTGCACTCGATGATTAAAGTCATCACCATGTAATTGCTGATGTAGCGACACATGAAACGGGTGAAAGCGGTGACGATGCAGTATGCGCATGACACTACTTTGACTCAGTCCACCGGCTCTCGCAATGTCCCGTGTACTCATGTGTGGGTTCATGGCAACAGCAGTTAACACACCAACTGCACCCGCTTCTCCTGTGACGGACCTGTTACGGACCCGTTTGCGTGCTACGACCATACCTGTTGCATAAAGTTGGCGGTAGATGTTTTGCAACGTGCGGCACGTTGGATGCTCTCTGTCCGGGTACCGTTCTGCATACATCCTGCCGGCTTCAGCTGCATTTCGTCGACACTCGCCATAGATGAGTATCATCTCCGCCTTTTCAGAGTTAGAATACACCATGGTCACAGTTCCTACAACAGTACTCTATCACAGACGTCTGGTAACACGGTGTACTACAGTGGGTCTGCGTGCGGAGACGAATGCAGAATAACAATAGCAGCAAGCGCTACATGCGGACTCAGCGACAGCTAGACCAAAACACAACAGTGCACTACAGCCACACTCGTAAACACGGTCGTCATCGTAAACATGTCCCTGCAGATGCTGCTCGCCGACCGTTGCCCGTATTTATTACAACACCCAACTGAACGTCGGAGGTTTCAAGCGTCAATTTTAGGTTACAATATCTCCAGATGTAATTAACATTTTACAATGCAACAAACAGCACTGATTACGTATTTATTTAAATGTTCAGATGTGCTAACAAAACTAACATGGTTCCATTTAAAAAATCGTAGGTTTGTGTTAAGAAACATACTTCCGTGCATTTTTGTATGGTTTGTATAAACCAATTACACTAGCCCCTCTCCTCACGTTCGGTCTGTGGAATCGGTTCGTCAGTATTTGATGTGGTTTACGAAATATATCCAGCGGTAACGTTAGGTGACTCACCCTGTATAATTATACTAACCCCCTAAGACATCCCCCCACTGGTAACAGCCCAAATGGCACACTGCAGAGGAAGGAAAGGGGCTGGCGGTTAGCAGCGGCTGTCCCCGGCGGCGGGTCAATGAACAGCTCAGAGGCAGCAGCAGCAGCACGTGGTGCCGCTGCCACCGTCGACCGCAACATCATTAGGCCGGCGAGCCTTAATGGCGCGGCTGGCTCTCCGCGAGGCCTGCCTGCCTTACCCACCTATCCCGTCCCACCCCGAGCTGGGGCAGCGCCAGAGGCGAGGCCACCGACGCAACCTCCCCCACCATCCCTTAACGCCTGGCTGCCACCCCAGGCCGGCTCAGCTTGCCCGGTGCTCAATTACGCGTGGCCTGTGCCGTCAGGCGGAACTCTGAGACATGCACCAGCAGCTGTACGTGTCTCCTTAACAGTACACGGCTGGTACCAAAATCAGGAGAACCTTATCAAAATCCGAATTTTCTGAAAATTTAATACGCTGGTGCGAAAGGACGCAAAGTAACAAGGTTCGCAGGAGAGATTCTGTTAAGTTTGGAAGGTAGGAGACGAGTTACTGGCAGAAGAAAAGCTGTGAGGACGGGGCGTGAGTCGTGCTTGGGTAGCTCAGTTGGTGGAGCACTTGCCCACGAAATGCAAAGGTCCCGAGTTCGAGTCTCGGTCCGGCACACAGTTTTAATCTGCCAGGAAGTTTCATATCTGCGCACACTCCGCTGCAGAGTGAAAATCTCATTCTCGAAACATCCCACAGGCTGTGGCTAAGCCATGTCTCCGCAATATCCTTTCTTTCAGGAGTGCTAGTTCTGCAAGGTTCGCAGGAGAGCTTCTGTTAAGTTTGGAAGGTAGGAGACGAGGTACTGGCAGAAGTAAAGCTGTGAGGATGGTGCGTGAGTCGTGCTTGGGTAGCTCAGTTGGTAGAGCACTTGCCCACGATATGCAAAGGTACTGAGTTCGAGTCTCGGTCCGGCACACAGTTTTAATCTGCCAGGAAGTTTCATATCTGCGCACACTCCGCTGCAGAGTGAAAATCTCATTCTCGAAACATCCCACAGGCTGTGGCTAAGCCATGTCTCCGCAATATCCTTTGTTTCAGGAGTGCTAGTTCTGCAATGTTCGCAGGAGAGCTTCTGTTAAGTTTGGAAGGTAGGAGACGAGGTACTGGCAGAAGTAAAGCTGTGAGGACGGGGCGTGAGTCGTGCTTGGGTAGCTCAGTTGGTAGAGCACTTGCCCACGAAATGCAAAGGTACTGAGTTCGAGTCTCGGTCCGGCACACAGTTTTAATCTGCCAGGAAGTTTCATATCTGCGCACACTCCGCTGCAGAGTGAAAATCTCATTCTCGAAACATCCCACAGGCTGTGGCTAAGCCATGTCTCCGCAATATCCTTTCTTTCAGGAGTGCTAGTTCTGCAAGGTTCGCAGGAGAGCTTCTGTTAAGTTTGGAAGGTAGGAGACGAGGTACTGGCAGAAGTAAAGCTGTGAGGACGGTGCGTGAGTCGTGCTTGGGTAGCTCAGTTGGTAGAGCACTTGCCCACGAAATGCAAAGGTACTGAGTTCGAGTCTCGGTCCGGCAAACAGTTTTAATCTGCCAGGAAGTTTCACGTCAGCGCACACTCCGCTGCAGAATGAAAATCTCATTCTCGAAACATCCCCCAGGCTGTGGCTAAGCCATGTCTCCGCAATATCCTTTCTTTCAGGAGTGCTAGTTCTGCAAGGTTCGCAGGAGAGCTTGTGTTAACTTTGAAAGGTAGGAGACGAAGTACTGGCACAAGTAAAGCTGTGAGGACGGGGCGTGAGTCGTGCTTGGGTAGCTCAGTTGGTAGAGCACTTGCCCACGAAATGCAAAGGTACTGAGTTCGAGTCTCGGTTCGGTACACAGTTTTAATCTGCCAGGAAGTTTCATATCAGCGCACACTCCGCTGCAGAGTGAAAATCTCATTCTGGAAACATCCTCCAGGCTGTGGCTAAGCCATGTCTCCGCAATATCCTTTGTTTCAGGAGTGCTAGTTCTGCAAGGTTCGCAGGAGAGCTTCTGTTAAGTTTGGAAGGTAGGAGACGAGGTACTGGCAGAAGTAAAGCTGTGAGGACGGTGCGTGAGTCGTGCTTGGGTAGCTCAGTTGGTAGAGCACTTTCCCGCGAAAGGCAAAGGTCCCGAGCTCGAGTCTCCGTCCGGCACACAGTTTTTATCTGCTAGGAAGTTTCAACTTTCCTATTACATGACAATGCCAAGAAACACAGCTCGATGAAACGTGGACCACATACGTAAAGAACTGCTACAGTATATCAGAAAGACAACTAAAAGAAATACACAATGAGACCAACAAAATGAGAGTTTTATTCGAAAGCAATAATTCAATTAAGTGACCGCGATGCATGATCATACCCTGGACGTTCCAATGGCGGACATGATTCTTAACAGGTGTGAACACACGGACAGCTATGTATGCTCTTCGTTGTACTCCCACACAGGCCACAACTTGTGGATGCTCTTTTCTTCACGTAATTCTCCCCACCGCATCCGACCAGTGTTCGATGGGATTTCATTGTATGTGGGAGAAGGGGGAGGGTGTGCACTCCAGTCCATTCACCAAATACCCAAGAGGTCATCCACTTGCGTTGACATTCAGAAAATTCCATTGCATCCATTACAGTGAAATCAGGGCCGAATGCTCGCCTGGTCACAAGCACGTGAGGAAGGAGTGCAGTGCCACAGTAACGTTTTCCAGTGAGTTCGCCGTGTTACAATTTAAGCTTATCAGTCCGTCGCTGACATAGAAGACTGCAAACCTTCTTTCCTTCCCGTCTGGGCAAGCTGTGCAGTGACTAGAATACATGTAAAGCTTACTGGGACAGGATAAATGGGTTAGGCGTTGGTGAAAATCTCGCTTCTGCCACACAAAGAGCTCTAAGCGCAGAACTCTGCACGGAACACGCGATGGTGCAATGCTGCGATACAGACCGTATATCTCCCTTCGAAGACGATGGCCTAGACGCCGTCTCCAAGTCAGTACCTCTCGATGGCTGAAGGCGAGGTCCCCACAATTCTCTCGTCTCCCACGCGTACGAAAACGCGGCGGAAGAATACTCAGTTTCGGCCAATGTCGATCGCTCTATCATCGCCGAAATCCCTCCACTGACATCTACCCAATGATCGAGTAGGTCGTAACGCCCCTAGGCAAACGAAATTCCCGTCTTCGCCACGTGTTGCCCAGCACAGGTGGCTCCGGATGCCGGGCTACCCCCAAAACCTCCGTATTGTGCCGCGTTTCCGGTGAGCGCTACCTGCCGCCCACGGCGGCTCGGCGAGCTACGGCCATCTGCAGACTTTACATTGCACAATCCTCAAATTCCGATACTTTTCACAAACGCTTTAAGTTAGTGACTTAATCATGCAGACATGCAGGGAATACTGCTCGATAGTGCCTCATATTTATCGTAAATCAATAGAGTCATGATCTGATGCCCAGGCCGCGGGACTGCTACGGTCGCAGGTTCGAATCCTGCCTCGGGCATGGATGTGTGTGATGTCCTTAGGTTAGTTAGGTTTAATTAGTTCTAAGTTCTAGGCGACTGATGACCTCAGAAGTTAAGTCGCATAGTGCTCAGAGCCATTTGAACCATTTTTTTTAAGCCCTAGCCGGTCCCTTTATAATTAATACTAATGTTGGTAGGCTAACGTGTAAGTGCCCATGTCTTGCCACCTTACAACAAGGTCTAGAGATTAGTACACACATTCAAAATTATGCCTCTCCACGCTATAGCATCTGGACCACCATAACGATCGTGTTTGACAATGCTCCTGGGTGCATTGGTCTTCCCACCTCTGACCACATGATGGTAATTGCACAGTCATTATTCAGACTGAACCTGCTCTCTCATCCGAGAAGAGAACGCTATCCCGCTTATTGTTGGTCCAGTCCCATTAACGAATGGACACCTTATACAACATACTGCCTGATAAAGAAAGAAGGAACACGTTTCGCACTTTAGGCGAGGTAATCTCTTCAGCTTTAGATAAACGACGAGGTCACTGACTTCAAAATATGTACCATTGTGACAAAGTCCACAACGTAGACAACAACGAACGGAAATGAACAGGCACATGAAACCTACTCGACACAAGGAAATACGCCCTATGGACTCACAGTGCTTAGATACTGCAAGAGGATATAAAATAAACCTGGTAGTAGCTAAAACATATAAAGCGGTCAGTGACAGTGCTCCACTTTGAATCTATCCTAAAATAAGTAGTTTTACACTAATTACAATAACATGTGAATTTAACGAACAAGGCACATAACATAGCCAAAACAACTAGAGTTAACGAAGACAAAACTGAAATTAGAACCCTGACTGTAGACCTTATGCACCTCCTGATTGTGCGTGTAAATAAACTGCAAGCTGTGCGAGATAAATCTTTTCGTCATCTACTTCCTACACTACCTAATAATCTGGAAACAAAAAAAAACTAAAAAATCCTGTGATTACCTCCACCGGCACGTATCTTAACATGCCATAGAGACTTAGACTTAACATATATGTCTGAAAGTTCTTACATTATATAATTGTATTACTTTACTCAGGGTCATTGACTCTAGCTTTAAATACCGTTAAAATAAATGGGGTATACTTCAAGAACGTGGTTCTTGTATAAATACAAATGGAGGTATGGAATACATGGGAAGGTTCACTGAGCAAAGACTAAAGTTGGGATAACAAATTCGTAAAATCGCAACTGTAGGCAACTCAAATGTAGTTTAATGATCAAATTTCGTGGATAAAAACAGTTCAACAGTCAGTGTACTTCACACCATCATAGGAATCGATAGACAAAGAAAATTAGGAACTATTATCCCTATGATTATTTTTATTATTTATTTCTGAAGCATTGTTTTAAGAGTGGAATAGCATTGAGATAAGGCACCCGAAACCTTAGATGATTAGATTACAAGTGGATACTTATCCCCAAGTGTTCTAAAACTACTGAGAAGATGACCAAAGGCCTAACAATCTGACGCCAAATAAGACTGAAAAATGTATCACGAAAACTAACAAAATTATCCATGATCAGACGGGCAACTTAACTAGCAATCACAGAAATGCAGTGCAAATGTGGAAAGCCAGCAACCATACAGAACGCTGTCGGTTGAATGAGCCCATATTTACATCACATGGCAAAGCGTCTGTACTACGAGGAACGTCGACATGGACAGTCGCCATGGCAGCAGGATCAGAAGAAAACTCCGTTTGTGCTACGTCCACTAGGCCATTCTAAGCCGAAATCGGCATTCTGACTAGTCAGGCATTATCAGAGCTCGCTCGTGCCGCGCAGGTTCCATCCGTAGATGCACCGCGCTAGCAGACAGGTAGGTGACTGCTGATCTGTGAGGCTAAAAAGCAGATGTCGTAGCACAGATATGCTGATGGAAGGTGTTCGCACCAAACCAGACCTCTTTCAAAACTGAGGCCTTTATTTGATATTAGTAGACTTATCAAGCCAGCAGAATTGCTTCACTTTGCCTCTTACACGGCTCCAAGTTTGATGTTAACGTTATCGGCTGCACCATTCTGAAGCTCCTCATTACTTTCACCTTTCTTTGATTTATATTCCGTCCATTTTCTGCGTTCAACAGATCGTATATTGTTCGACAGGTCCTGTGAGTTTTCCTCACGTTCGCAGACCAACACAATAAAATCGACAAATATTATCTCTGACATCCTTTCATCCAGAAATTTAATTACGCTTCTCAACTTCCTTTTATTGCCCTTGCCCCATTGCTTCTTCGACGTGCAAGTTGAAAAGTAGAGGAAAAAGTCCTCATTCCTGCCTTACAATCTTTTTAATCCCAGCACGTCTCTTCTATTCTTCCGTTCTCCTGGGTTCTGTAGATATTTTACCGTATATCAGTCGTCTCACAGTATTCTACATCTATTATTGCGGGGATTCCAAACATCTCTTAGTCCTTTACATCGCTGAATGCTTTTCTTGATAGACAAATCATTCGTGTGATGTATTTACATTCATGGGAGATGTATCAGTTGCACCGAAAAGAAGCAGTCACAGAAGGCTTCTCACTTCACTCGCAATGAAGTGTTATTCAAGGCAGAATTTCAAACTACTCATTACGTCCTAGTAACGTAATTATATTCTACAATAAATAATTTTGCTCCAAAACTAGTCATTTTCCCCAACTTGGGGGATATACCATTCACGATATTCATCGTTTCTTTCTGGATAGTATCTTTTCAGATAGGTCACTAGAGTAGAAATATGAAATATTTTACACGCTCTTGTGAAACCAACTCAGAGTACGGTCTTCAACGGACTTCACAGAATTGTCATCCTCCGTTTCTTATGTTTTTCATCAGGTGAGTGTCTTTTATCGTCTAGGAGCATTAAAGCTAGATTCCACTACTGAAATTTATTTGAAATACATGAAATCTATACGGCGATTACGGTTATACATCTGCTGCAGTATCTACTAGAAGCACATGGAAATTTGTGCTGGACCGGTACTCGAAAGGCCGGCCGGTGTGGCCGAGCGGTTCAAGGCGCTACAGTCTGCAACCGCGTGACCGCTACGGTCGCAGGTTCGAATCCTGCCTCGGGCATGGATGTGTGTGATGTCCTTAGGTTAGTTAGGTTTAAGTAGTTCTAAGCTCTAAGGGACTGATGCCCTCAGGAGTTAGGTCCCATAGTGCTCAGAGCCATTTGAACCATTTCTGCATGATACGCTGTCTTCCCGAGTGCTAGTTGATCAGAGTATGCAGGAGATCTTCTCTGAAGTTTGAAAGGCATGAGGCGGCATCGGCATATCTGCAGCTGCAAGTGTGGATGTTGAGGAGGGACTCGATGGTTCATCTGGTAAGAAAACGGCCTACGGAAGTCATGTTTCCGAATTTGATACCCAGTCCATTACATGATCTTAGGATGTTAGGAAGCCAACTCTGCTAATAATGTATCATAGTCAGAGACGGCTCTTGTTATACAGGGTGGTCCACTGATCGTGACCGGGCCAAATATCTCACGAAATAAGAGTCAAACGAAAAAACTACAAAGAACGAAACTTGTCTAACTTGAAGGCGGAAACCAGATGGCGCTATGGTTGACCCTCTATATGGCGCTGCCATAGGTCAAACGGATATCAACAGGGTTTTTTTTATATAGGAACCCCCATTTTTTTTATTATATACTCGTGTAGTAGTCTACGTAAAGAAATATGAATATTTTATTGGACCACTTTCTTCACTTTGTGATAGATGGCTCTGTAATAGTTACAGACATATGGCTCACAATTATCGACGAACAGCTGGTAACAGGTAGTTTCTTTAAATTAAAATACAGAACGTAGGTACGACCGAACATTTTATTTTGGTTGTTCCAATGTGACAGAAGTACCTTTGTGAACTTATCATTTCTGAGAATGCATGTTGTTACAATGTGATTACCCGTAAATACACATTAATGCAATAAATGCTCAAAATGATGTCCGTCAACCTCAATGCATTTGGCAATACGTGTAACGACATTCATCTCAACAGCGAGTAGTTCGCCTTCCGTAATGTTCGCACATGCATTGACAATGCGCTGACGCATGTTGTCAGGTGTTGCCGGTGGTTCACGATAGCAAATACCTTTCAACTTTCCCCACAGAAAGAAATAGATCCGGTGAACGTGCGGGCCATGGTATGGTGCTTCGTCGACCAATCCATCTGTAATGAAATACGCTATTCAATACCGCTTCAACCGCACGCGAGCTATGTGCCGGACATCCATCATGTTGAAAATACATCGCCATTCTGTCACGCAGTGAAACATCTTGTAGTAACATCGGTAGAACATTACGTAGGAAATCAGCATACATTGCACCATTTAGATTGCCATCGATAAAATGGGGGCCGATTATCCTTCCTCCCATAATGCCGCACCATACATTAACCAGCCAAGGTCGCTGATGTTCCACTTGTCGCCGCCATCGTGGATTTTCCGTTGCCGATAGTGCATATTATGCGGGTTTACGTTACCGCTGTTTGTGAATGACGCTTCGTCGCTAAATAGAACGCGTGCAAAAAATTTGTCATCGTCCCGTAATTTCTCTCGTGTCCAGTGGCAGAACTGTACACGACGTTCAATGTCTTCACCATGCGATTCCTGGTGAATAAAAATATGGTACGGGTGCCATCCATTTTTATGTAGCATTCTCAACACCGACGTTTTCGAGATTCCCGATTCTCGCGCAATTTGTCTGCTACTGGTATGCGGATTAGCCACGACAGCAGCTAAAACACCCATTTGGGCATCATCGTTTGTTGCAGGTCGTGGCTGACGTTTCAAATGTGGCTGAACACATCCTGTTACCTTAAGTAACGTAACTATCCGGTGAACGGTCCAGACACTTGGATGATGTCGTCCAGGATACCGAGCAGCATACATAGCACACGCCCGTTGGGTATTTTGATCACAATAGCCATACATCAACACGATATTGACCTTTTCCGCAATTGGTAAACGGTCCATTTTAACACGGGTAATGTATCACGAAGCAAATACCGTCCGCACGGGCGGAATGTTGCGTGATACCACGTACTTATACGTTTGTGACTATTACAGCGCCATCTGTCACAAAGTGAAAGAAGTGGTCCAACTAAAACATTCATATTTCTTTACGTACTACATGAATATGTAATAAAAATGGGTGTTCCTATTTTAAAAAACGCAGTTGATATCCGTTTGGCCTATGGCAGCGGGCCAACCATAGCGCCATCTCGTTTCCCCCTTCAAGCTAGACGAGTTTCGTTGTTTGTGGTGTTTTCGTTTGATGCCAATTTCGTGTGATATTTGGCCCGGTCACTATCAATGGACCACCCTGTATACGATAGAATGGTAAGAGTCCATGCTGCGAATTGCGGTGACAATAGGTGGAGGTTTATTGTTCACACTGTGCATCAGAGTTGCACATCTACCGTTCTGTCTCAGTAGAACATCTAGTAAGTAGAAGGCTTTACTCTGTCAGAACATCTGAGAGGAATTTCAGTTATATACTCGGATGGCAAATATATGACAAAAACTATATCAGTATTTGATGATTTCGCTATGGTCTCTTCTTATTTTTTAACCATGCAGCAAGTTCCACCCTCAGCTGTGTGCAAGGCAGAATGCGGCCGTGGGGACCCTCAGTACTCCCACACAAACTGCGGGCTCTGCCTAAATCATCGGCCTAGCGTTGCATTGCAAACGGCCTGCCTTCCCGCTTGATGGACGCCCTCCAGCGTCTCGCGTGCTCTGAGGGCACTTACCACGCGGGGCGCGCTGTGCTGTATTTATGTACACCCGCCCTGCTCCGAACGCTCGATTTAGGAACCTGTGCCCCATTCCTCGGTATGAAATACGTGATACCATAAAATTTTATTCGCAGCCCGAGGTAAACTGCAGAGTGAAGGCATCTCGTTTGCCATATTCATTTCCGAAAGCGTCTCGGTGAGCCAATGGTTTATCGCAGAATTGGCTTCTTTCATTCATGAGAAAGATGCTGTTACTTTCCCGGTAATATCTTCCTTCGTAGGGCAGTTTTTGTTTTGCTTCTGAGTTTTGACACAGATAGTGAGTAACGAATGTCAGCTTCTATCATATTATCTCATCACCTCTTAATTAGTAAATTTCTGCTTAGAAAGAAGAATGATACGGTCAGTTTTATTACATACTTTTCAGTACCCCAACTCGAGCTAATATTTTGACCTCTACGCAACTATTGCGCCCATCATCGTCTACTATTTTCCGTATTCTACTCTATTACTTCCCCTACTTCTTTTCACTCTACTGCTCTTATAGCACCAAGTTTACTATTCCTTGATGCCGTAGCAGATATCCAACCACCTGCCCATTATTCTGATAAGTGTGTTCCATAAACTCACTTCCCCAGCTCTGCGTTTCGGTTCTGCTTCATTTTAGACATCATCTGTCCAATTAGTTTTATCCTTCAGTATCACCACATTTCAAACGCTTTCTGTTTCTACTTCTCCGTGTTTACAATAGGACATGAATCACTTCCATTCCGTGCTATGTTTCAGAGGGGAACTTTCGGAAACCTCTCCCTTATTTCCATATCAATATTTGATATTTTACCGAACAAAGCTTTCTTGGCATTGTCCAGTCTGTTTCTAATAGCATCCTTGCTCGGTCGTCATGTGTAAACCTGATGCCAAAACAGGGTTTTTCTTTATTTTTTCCGTTACTTTACTGTTCACAATTTGGATGTTTGCAAGCCTCTATTCTTGTTTCCGATACTCTTTGTCCGTAGCCCATAAGCTTTGCAAAGTGTGCTGTTCACTTCTTTCAACAAGCATTCTAAAACTCACTTAACTTCTTGAGTTACGTTCAATGGCAAGCATTTCGGAAGCACACTGTCATCTTCGAGCATACATCCACTAATTACACTGTACATTGTAAGATTTAAAGTTACATCTGAAATGTGAATCATTAGAATTTAGAGGACCTGCCTTAACATGGAAGAAAGACACTTGAAATAGTTCCTAGCATCCAGATTACCGTAACAATTTGTTGAGATAAGTAAGGAACATATGACAACACACAATTAATTGCGTTGCTATAACAATGATGAATGTAAAAGGACAGAAATATACGAGATACGGAAACACTGACTTAAATTCTTGATCACTTTCCTAAAGCTGCTGTGTCTCGCAATACGGCAGTGTAGTTTGGAATACGAGAAAAACTGCACGAAGAACACATACCAGTGTTAACGTTCACAGACGACACAGCACATTTGAAAAAACGGAAGATTATTAAGAATTTAAATTTCTCCATACTATATGGACTGAATGACCTTTGTGACTGTCTTACAAATTTTGTAAACAACACATTCCTTTGCTTCATTAAATAACAACGCTTAGGTTGCCACGCGCCGTTTCGGTAGCATTCTGCCAATGTTATATAAATCATATTATCGCTACATTAAATGTACTGCTCTTCATCGAGAGAAACACAATAAAATCGGAAACATGAATGGCGATAGTCTGTAGTAAGTATTAATTGTAATTAGCTGTGGTGTATCCGGCGCAGAATCGGAAATGTTGCAAGACAACTGTACTTGTATAGCGCGTACGGGCCATGATGAATGATAATGTGGGCGTCTGAAAGGAGCTGCTTCTTAAATGAAACGGCTCATCTGAACAACATTCAGTATCTCTTTGATTACGGAATACAAATGGGAGATCCACACAGGATACGCTATGCCATTAACCGCGCCCCGGGCGAATTCGTGTGTTGTCGCTTAGCTGGCCGTGCAGACCGACCGCCGAGCCTCGTCATGCCGCTGTACGCAGATATTGCAATAGATAAAAATTTAATTTGCGACCACACATCGCTGTCCTTTTCAGCGGAACTGGGGGAAAACGCATCTAAAACTAATATTTTTTTTTTATTTGAGTTTCACTGAATGAAACAATTAATTGTTAAAGTGATAAAAGTGTTTTAAAAACAGGATTGTACAAAGCTAATTGTATGTTCTTTTTTGGCGTGGTACGTGCAGGAAACAGATGGACCAAGTTTGTGGGCAAGTTAGAAATGACCGCTGAGAATTGGGAAAGCAGGGAAACCTTTTGCTGCTGGGAATCTCATCAAGGATTGCCTGGTCGACTCGGCGGCTTGTATTTGTCCACCAGACCTCACGGAAAAATTTGAAAAAATACCTCTTTTTCCTCAAACTGTTGCTCACAGAGTCGAAGATATGTCCTCAGATATGGAGCAGCAATTAATGGAGAGAGCGGCAAACTTCATTTCTCTTTCTATCGCTCCTGAAGAGTCCGCGGACGTTGCGGACATATCTCAGCTCGTCATGTTCATTCGAGGTGTCGTCGACAATCTGCGTGTCACCCAAGAATTTCTCGATCTTATACCATTAAAAGACACAACCACGGGCTTGGATATTTTTCTAGCCGTGGAAAACGTGTTTGAATCAATGGGTTTACAATGGAAACGCCTGACCAGTGTAAGAAGGGATGGAGGGCTGGAGCCCCTGCGCTGAGAAGGATACGCACTGGATTTCTGAGTTATGTGAGGTCAAAAATGGCTGAAGTTGGCTGTTCCTTATTCGCGTCAGTCCATTGTCTGATACACCAGTGCGAAGATTGTCAACATAAAAAATGTTATGACACAGTTCTTCGAACGGTTAATTATCTTCGCTCGCATGGACTCACACATCGACAATTTAAAGACTTTCTGGCTGATATCGAAGCGGAATACGCGGACATCCCCTACCACACCGAAGTAAGATGGCTGAGCAGAGGAAAGGTGCTTCATCGGTTTCTCTCCTCGAGGGCGAAATAAATACCTTTTTGGAAATGAGAGGACGTCCAGAAGAATTACTTTGTGATCGTAAGTGGGTGGCGAATTTGGCTTTTTTGAGTGACCTTACTGGTCATTTAAATACTTTGAACATTTCACTCCAACGTGAAAATCACTATGTCGTCGGGTTTGGATATTTTTCTAGCTGTGGAAAACGTGTTTGAATCAATGGGTTTAAAATGGGAACGCCTGACCAGTGTAACAAGGGATGAAAGGATGGAGCCCCTGCGCTACGAAGGATACGCACTGGATTTCTGAGTTATGTGAGGTCAAAAATGGCTGAAGTTGGCTGCTCCTTATTCACGTCAGTCCATTGTCTGATACACCAGTGCGAATTTTGTCAACATAAAAAATGTTACGGACACAGTTCTTCGAACGGTTAATTATCTTCGCTCGCATGGACTCACACATCGACAATGTAAAGAATTTCTGGCTGATATCGAAGCGGAATACTCGGACATCCCCTACCACACCGAAGTAAGATGGCTGAGCAGAGGAAAGGTGCTTCATCGGTTTTTCTCCTTGAGGGCGAAATAAATACCTTTTTGGAAATGAGAGGACGTCCAGAAGAAATACTTTGTGATCATAAGTGGGTGGCGAATTTGGCTTTTTTGAGTGACCTTACTGGTCATTTAAATAATTTGAACATTTCACTCCAACGTGAAAATCACTACGTCGTTGATTTAGTGCAGACGATTCAAGCATTTCAAAAAAAAAAAACTTATTTTGTGGGAAAAACAATTGCGCAAGAAGAACTGTGGACACTTTCCTGCATTAGACAGCGTTAAATAAGATGTGTATTTTTAAGATTATGTTGCAATTATTTGCGAATTACAAGAACGGTTTGAAAACAGATTTTTGGAGATAAGTGAGCTTCAATCGGCCTTAGATACATTTGTTCGCCCGTTTTCCCTTCGGAATAGGACGTCTCACAAGTGCTTCAACTAGAGCTGATTGACCTGCAGTGCGATATCCGCCTGAAGGACCGCTTTCTCATGTGTAAAACTTTGGATGACTTTTACAGCTGTCTTCCACGAGAGAAATATCCTCTTTTCCACAAGCACGCGGCTTAAGTTCTCTCATTGTTTGGTTCCACGTATATCTGTGAGCTCTTTTTAGTGGTGTGCGGTCTCACTCGCTCGGCAGCTCTCTCTCTCTCGCTCCTATGGCGACACTAGCGACACACTGCCCGCCGTGCGCAATTCTTGGATGAGCCTGCATTAACCAGTCAAGGTGGCCGTGGAAGGATGATGTACTAGTGCCGGAACATAGAGAAAGAGAGAGAGAGAGAGAGAGAGAGAGAGAGAGAGAGAGGGTGGGGGGGGGGGGGGAGGAGATGACTCACGACTAGCTGGAGGCCAAGGGGCTGGAGCCAGCGAGAGCGTCCTGTCTTGGAGATCGTCCACAGCTTTCTGCACTCAGCACGTATTCTCTCTCCCACACTCCTCATTGTCTGTTCAAAAGCGGCGGATGGGGATCGGCTGGTCAGCGTATTTTCCGGCAGCGAACAGCATTTGCTGAATTGGCGATTGCGAAAAAACTTATAAATGGCAGTAAAGTTCGTGGTACTCCCTAGATTTGCTCGATGACCTGCAGAGTCATATTACTGACTAAAACTGTGTACTAAACCAGGGCTTAACAACTGGCCGGTTTTGAGCACGAGTACTCGCGTCTGCTCAGGCACGTGCTCGCGAGCAGTGGCAAGGTCGCTGAGTAGGGAGGGAGAGGATGGAGGGGAAATGCGCGCGCACGTTTGAATAGGGCCGCAGCGTGCCTATTGAATTCTCGCCGACTGTGTAACGTTTAAAGTACTACGATCAGCTCTTAACAGTCACTTCGCTGGTTAAGAATCATGTGAAGTCGCCGTTGAGTAACCCCAACCATGCTTTCGCAGTTCAACCCCCATTGGGAGGAATTGTATCTGTTTACAGAAAAAGATGGTGTTGCAAAATGTTTAGTATGTCACAAAACGCTGAATTCTTTTACGAAATTTAATTTGCAGCGATATTATATGTCGTACCACGCGAAAGATTACGGACGTGGAAAATGTGATTGACCAGATCGTGCACAGCAAGTTATTAAACTTAAAAGGAAGCTATCCGAAGAAGATCTGGACGACGAAGAAAAATCAACTGAGGCAAAATCCCTGCGCCCCTTAACTGATGGCGATTTAATAAAAGAATGTTTGGTAGTTGCAGCGGAACATTTGTGTCCATCTCAAGTGGAACAGTTTCGGATTGTGCCATTATCTAACATGACCTTTATGCGTCGCATACAGGACATGGCAGACGACGTCCACAGCCAGCTTGCAAATATCTGTAAAGAATTTATGGCGTATTCTCTAGCTCTGGACGAAAGTGTTGATATCACTGGAACAGCGCAGCTTGCCATATTTATTAGAGGTGTTAATAGAGATCTTCAGGAGAGGGAGGAGCTCCTCGATGTAGTAGCCATGAAGAACACTACAACCGGAGGTGATATTTTTAGTAGTGTTGAAGAAAGTGTTGAAAATATAGGATTGTCGTGGAATTCTTTAGTTTCAGTGTCTACAGATGGTAGAGGCATACACGAAGCTAATAAAATTACGTGGCACATGTACATTCTCCTTTATTTGTTTCATTGGTCGCAGTAATAATTCGTGAGTGATATCCCTGCAGGTGGCCGCGGATTTACATCAACTGGCGGCAGCTGTTGTGTACCCCACGTGACTCTCCCCACTCTCCGCTCTGGTCCGGTAGTGGGGGTAGCGTGCTCGCGCTGCTCCGTGCTCACGCCTTGCTGCTCACAGCTTGCTCTGCGAGCACGTATGTTGTGAAGCCCTGTACTAAACCGAGACTCGAACTCGGGACCTTTGCCTTTCCCGGGCTAGTGCTCTACCAACAGAGCTACATAAGCACGACTCACGATCCGTCCTCACAGCTTTACTTCCGCCGGTACTTCGTCTCCAACCTTCCAAACTTCACAGAAGCTCTCCTGTGAAACTCGCAGAAGTAGCACTCCTGGAAGAAAGGATATTTCGGAGACATTGCTATGCCACAACCTGGGGGATGAAACTTCCTGGCAAATTAATATCAGCGCACACTCCGCTGCAGAGTGAAAATCTCAATCTGGAATCATATTACTGACATTTGATGCAGATCTAGTGTTCCAATTACAATATAGTGACCTAACCTAATGGACGCAAGTATTTATAAATAAAGATATGGTGTTTGCCTGAACGAAGTCTTTAATCTGTTGTGGACTGCCATACATGACATTCCTTCTGCTGATTCAGAGGAGCGTATGAGGAAATCATTTGTGCAGACATTTGCTTACAAAACAGGTAAACATAAAGTTGGAATTTACCATTGTTAGACATTTTTACCATTGTCTTTTAAAAATTTGTAGGGATAAACGGCAAAGAGTGACGTATCAGATATAGTATGTTACAGACAGATTCTCAAAGTTTTTTTTACAATTTTCATAAATATTTTTTGCATCCACGCTTCTTCACACGGCACACTTCTAACCGGTAGTCCATTTCTGCCCATACCCGACCCAGAATATAAGGAGCGACAGTAAGAAGAGCTGCTGTGATGCCGTATCACAGGTCTTCGCGGTTCTGTGGTAGACGTACACCATAAATACCATCCTTGACGCAAGATGTCAAGTCTGAGAACTGTGGTAGTCACTCAAGGAGCGCCAGGTCAGCGGCCACAGTGACCATCCTCCTCGAACTTCCTGTACCACTTCACTATGGTGTTGTGAATTGGTGGTATCCTGTAAAACTTGCGATTAACTATCTATTGGTAACGGGCTAATTCTAACAGACTAAATGCTCCTCTGCCTGCTTCGCCCCAGTTTTACGATTGTCTCATTCCTGTCAGTGGTTTTCCATACGAATTTCCTGCACCATGTTAAAAAAATAAACTTTAAGAGTTTGTTTTAGACGTACTGTATCATTTTTAGTTATATTTAGCGATTTACCTATACTGATTTAATAAAATGTTTACGAACTTTATTGTTACCCTCTATATTACTCTGATATAGAATTACCATATAGTGATAAGCCAGGCCGGCCGGGGTGGCCGAGCGGTTCTAGGTGCTTGAGTCTGGAACCGCGCGACCACCATAGTCTCAAGTTCGAATCCTCCCTCGGGCATGGATGTGTGTGGTGTCCTTAGATTAGTTAGGTTTAAGTAGTTCTACGTTCTAGGGGACTGATGATCTCAGCTGTTAAGTTCCATAGTGCTCAGTAGAGATGGGGGATCCGATCTTGAACTAATTCATAGAGTTCAATCTTTCAAAGGAGTGAACAATCAGTGATTCAGAAAAAAAGAACGGTAGCTCCAAACGTTTCCCACGGCAGAGAGAGAGAGAGAGAGAGAGAGAGAGAGCGAGAGAGAGAGACGGAGCATATCAGCAGTGCCTCTGCTGGTCAGAGCACAGTGCACGCCACACAACACAGCCAGTGCCGGCCTCTGCCCTGCTTCTACCTTGGCTGCCTGCATTGTGCAGTGCCCCATTGGATTTTGTGTTTCACATATGCCGTGCCGTCTCTGTGCGTCGTCTGCCGTGTGCACTGTGCAGTGTCTGGCGCAGCTTAACTTCGCATCGCACTCTGTCGGCGATCGTTTCAGTCGCACGTCCTGCCCTCTGGGCAGTTGATGCGAGCAACAGGACAGAGAGCCACCTAGCGGATAACATAGGAACTACTTGCAAAAACCTGCTCGCAAGGGAACGGACGATTTGTCTCGGAGCGGGTGAGTTCACTGCTCCCCCCCACCCTCGGAACTCGCCCGCTCAACGCTCACCCCACCGTCTCGACTCTAGCCAGAGCGTCGAGCAAAGCGACTCAGGTGTCACTCTGGTCTCTGCGGTCTCAGCTCACGCAGTAATACAGCTCGCGGCTCGACTCAGCGCCTCTGCATCGGAGTTCGTCCCCACTGGATATTGTTCTTCGTAGTAATACCGCTATGTATATTACATTATTATGTTATGTATACATCAATTGTTTTTATTTTATTTTTATTTGTTTAAACAGATTAGATTAGGTTCCTGATGACTCCTCTTACTATAGGATTTTTATTATGGACACTCGAATTTATGCTTTAATTACGAGCGAACCGATAAATGTATCGCAAAATGTGATACGCCAATATTTTCCTTGTTTTATTCTGCGTAAGGCTATATGCAGCACGTTCGTTTTACAGTCAAATTTATATACTTTTTTCTTATTCTGGTACGGATTTTGCGATTTTAGGCGTCTTCGAAAGGAAACGTTCACTTTAAAAATATATGGCTTGCGATGTATTTGTATGAGGTTAATGAAATTTTAATACATTATAGCCAAATATATTGTTAATGTAAATCTCAAGTTACAACATTTTCCGATCACCCAAAAAACCACGATAGTGCAAAATAAATCAATAATCAAAAACTTTGTCATATCGTGGAAATTTCAATAAACAATACAAAATTTTTACTCATTATCTGTGTTACTTCAAAATAGGATCAAATAAGATCAAAATACAGGTATAGTACTGGAATAAACCAAGTTTAAAGGGCAATGTGCCTTCCATTTATTTTCTATTGTAAATGAGTGGTGAGTCATGAAAAAGAGCTAATTCATTTCAGGGAGTGAACAGTTCTGATCCAATCTCTGAAAAGAACAGTTTTGCCCATCTCTAGTGCTCAGAGCCATTTTTTTAGTGATAAGCCAGAACATTATGACTATTTATCTACCTTTAGCATGGATAACAGCGGCGACGCATTGTAGAATGGAAGCAATGAGTCCCTGGTAGGTCGCTGGAGAGAGCTGGCACCACATCTGCACACACAAGTCACCCCTAAATACCGTAAATTCCGGGGAGGGAGGCGATGAACCCTGACGCCACGTTCAGTTATATCTTAGATGGGTTCGATAGGGTTCATATATAGCGAGTTTGGGGACCAGCACATCAACTGAAACTCGCCGCTGTGTTCCTCGAACCACTACATAACATTCCTTGCCTTGTTACATGGCAATTTATCTTGTTGAAAAATGATACTGCCGTTGGGAAATATGATCGCCATGAAGCGGTATGCATGGTCTGGAACCAGTGTACGAGAAACTTTGATCGTTATGGTGCCTCGCACGAGCTCCACTAGACCCATGCGTGCCCACGTGAATGTTTTCCTGAGTGTTGTTGAGGCGCTGCCAGCTTGTCTCCGCCCCACAGTAGTGGTGTCAAGGTGCTGTTCCCCTGGAAGGCGACGGATTCGAGCCCTCCCTTCGGTGTGATGAAAAAGGGGCCGCGATTCATCAGACCATGTGCCCATTTCAGTCGTAGTTGCGGACGTAGTGGATTTAACATCAGCACATGCTTGAGTCTTAGGCTGCGGAGGCACATCGTTAGGAGTTTCCGGTGCACTGTATGTTCAGACACACTTGTGCTCTGCCCAGCATCAGAGTCTCATGTTAGTTCCGCAACAGTTCACCGCCTGTCCTGTTCTACCAGTCGGCCCAGCCTATGACGTCATCTGTAATGAGGCGTGGGCGCCCTACCCCACGACGTCTGGACGTGGTTTCACCTTGGCTTCGCCACATGTTGATAAATGCTCAGCCAAACTCTAATAGATAGCAAGGTTTCCCCATTCTATCCAAGGACAGCACGCTCATTTACGCTACATGCAACGTGCTTGTGTCTGGCTAACAGTCATTCCTCGCCAGGTGACGTTTTCGGATGGACGGATTTATAACAGCAGTTGGTCGGTGGTCATTATGTTACGGCTGATCAGTGTATTAGTTACTAAAGGTTGATATCTGAGTAAATGTTGTAAAATATCCGTTTCCTCTTCTGCATATAGCCCGCATGCAAAGACAATGTAATTTTACATCTTCTACTTTTCAAATTCACAATAAGGTATGTTTCGTGTGTGTATTCGGAGAACATAGTTGGGTAATGATCCATTAGCTCGCTGTCTCGCGGTAGCGTTCTCGCTTCCGGAACGCGGCCTCCTGGGGTCGATACCCGTCGGGGTTAGGTATTTTCACCTGCCTCGAGAGAGTGGGTGATGTGTCGTCCTCATCATCATCATTCATTCCCATTACGGTCGGAGGAAGGCAATGGCAAACCACCTCTGCTAGGACGTTGCCTAGTACAGCGGTGCGGGTCTCTCGCATCGTTCCCTTCGCTCTGTCAAGAAGTATGGGACCTCACCATCACCACCAATGATCCATTATTAAATCTCACATTGATTACGGATCTTATAAACCTTTTTATTCATTTTAACGGTGGAACCATGTATTTGAGGGAATAGTTGGCCCCTGTTCTCATTAGTATTTCTCCTTACTGCTATTCTATGCATCATACTTGTCTTCCAACTTGCTTTTTGTTCAAATGTGTGTGAAACCTTATGGGACTTAACTGCTAAGGTCATCAGTCCCTAAGCTTACACACTACTTAACCTAAATTATCCTAAGGACAAACACATACACACCCATGTCCGAGGGAGGACTCGAACCTCCGCCGGGACCAGCCGCACAGTCCATGACTGCAGCGCCCTAGACCGCTCGGCTAATCCCGCGCGGACCAATTTGCTTCTTGCTCTTCTACATAATGCAGTCTTCAGGTCTGATGGAGGTACTTTAATACAAGGAGCACTGTAAAACAAACGAATTGGAGTGTGTAAAATGAAAACCGACGAAGGGATCGCACACGGGTGTCCTCATTATTGAAGATCGGCAGGTTACGGTGGTAGCCGTTCCCCCATAAGTTGGAGTGAATGTCGGAACTTCCACGAACTCGCAGTGTTTTCCGCACACTGACAGCATCTCGGTACTTCTGTTAATTTCCTATCCCCGCACTCCTTCCGCTGTAGGAAAACACACAACACCTCTTCGCTCTACTTTCGAAGCCTCCATTTCTCTGATTACAGCATTAGTGGGCGCAGAGGATGGTCGATACGTGCACGTACTCTCCATTGGCGTCACGGGGGTGTGGGCCCACGTCCCTCTAGCTGCGATTCGGATTTCACCGCTGTTATAGTCACCACCCTTCGCTCCAAGTTCCGCAGGCAACGGCATTAGGATCCTTTCAACGGTTTTTAGTTTACAGCTTTGGGCTCGGTATTTTTTAATGCAGCTTATAATTTTAAATCTGGTTTTTTGAGAGTCGCTCTTCTCAGAAGACATCGACTATTTCATTACATTAAAATTTTGACGTTCACAATATCATCTTAGTTTCGAAATTTTCGTTTTCCTAATGGCTTTCGTAAAGTCTTGGCGGACGGGGAGGGGGATAGGCGGAGGCAGCATATCACAGAGCAGGCTTCTACAATCCGTTAGAATCAATTCATTTCTTCCGTGTGTAATGTAAGGCAGCAACTATCCATGTGGCTTCGGAATAGAAACTATAAAATTCTGCACGAAGCGAAATCAACTCTTTTTAACCAGAGATTGGAAGCAGATAGTCGGATCCCGCTCCACCATTGCCCTTGTTTTTGGAGCCGGAAGTGAACACTGTGTCCTTAAAGTATCTTTACAGTTTGAGAAATTTATGTTATTGGCAGCTGATAAGATATCTTCATCAGAATTATACAACGCGCACAGTGGTTATCAAAGCTGTTAATCAAATTATATATGAATGTTTCAGGTACTCTGCTAATGCGTGAGATACTAGAGAACAAGAGAAGAAACATTGATCCTGTTAGACAAGCCTATGAAGTTACTTCCATACACTCAAATGGTTCAAACGGCTGTGAGCACTATGGGACTCAACATCAGAGGTCATCAGTCCCTTAGAACTTAGAACTACTTAAACCTAACTAACCTAAGGACATCCATACAGTCTATCCGTACTGCTGCTAGACAATACACTGAGTTCTAAACGAAAACTTACTGTTACACGCTTACAGACTGCAGTTGTTACAGAGACAGGAGCTACATGATACACCAAAAAGAAAAGAGCTCGCAGACAACATGCTGGAACGAATACCTGAAGTTGAAACATTCTTTACCCGAGGCTGCTTTAGTGTTGAAGCGGCCTTTCATCTCTCAGGGAAACTGAACACAAACTGTGACTCAGAAAACCCCCATGACCTACGAGACTTACTCGACAAGTTGTAATTGATTGTGTGATGTGTTATTTGTATTCGCATCCCTGGTCAGCTTTTCTTCGGCGAGACACCAAGAACGACATGGCAGCCAATCACCCGTTATATTCCATAAAGTTGGCGCATTGTCACATTGGGGACTCTGTGTTAGTGAGCTCTTCAAAGAAATATTTTCAGCCTATTTTAAAAGAACGGGTGGCCTAGTCCCTGTCCACTTGTTCACCAGTAATGACTTCCGTCGACATCTTTCCGTTAATGATACCATGAATTGGGCAAAAGTACGTCAAATACTAGGTGTCAAGCAATGGGTTTTCGATGCTATTGCCATTGTTGGTGAGGATCTTCTGCCACGAACATGGAAAGGAATCGGGTATTCTCGCAACGTGCTTTGCACACCTAATGATAATCAGAAAGCGCCGTATTAACTGGGCTAAGAAGGACTTACAAATCAATAAAATATTAAAATCTGACTCCAGCATATAGTCTTTGTGATGTTGAGTGGTACTTAAGTAAATAAATTAGTGAAATCAAAGTGAAGTAGAAATTAGAATATAAATGAAAAACTCGGTTTAGTTTAGAAGAATTACACACTGGCAAACAGCGGGCAGAACGGCAGAGCAGAAGAGACAATGACCATGAAGTCAGCAAGTTCAGATGCCAACCCCCTCCCCGCATTAGCGGACGCTGTCGATTCAGCCGTCGGGGCATCGCCCGACTGGCTCACGTGTTTCTCAGTTGTCGCATGTGAGCAAAGGCCCTCGCCTACGTTCCAACAGCCAATGACCGACGTTAAGAAGATTCTTCGAGAAGTTTTTCAACGTGACAGAAGAGGCAATGACCGGCTCACGTGTTTCTCAGTCGTCACATGTGATCAAAGGCCCCCGCCTACATTCCAAGAGCTAATGACCGACGTTAAGAAGATTCTTCGAGAAGCTTTTCAACGTGATAGAAGAGGCAATGACCGTGAAGTCGTTCACCTCCAGTAAACTGAAGTGAATAAATACGCGAGACGCAGTGGGCCCGAGAGACTAAGGAAGAAGAGAAGAGTAGCAGTTGTTTTCAGTCAGTTTCGGTGCTGAAGACCGTCATGCAAGAAGAGACTACATCATACACAAACGCACCAAGTCCGCCGCTGTAATGGAATAGCAAGCAGCACCTTCGGCGCCAGAAGAGAGAAGTTAAAAGGTATTTCAAGTCTGATTTTTACGTACCCGGGTGGATCCTGAGGAAGGGAAGGAGACGGCCTCACATCAGCAGTCACCTGTGAGCTGGGATGAAGATCTGACAGCCGAAGACTCGCAAGCGGGAGTCCGTTGTTCGAGTCCGAGACACTGGCCTTCCCCCGCCGCGCCGCTCTGCTGGCCGACGCACAACACTGACACACGCGACCGCTTAGAAAAGAGAAACACTGGGACGCCACATCCGAGGTATCACCATCCGATGCACGATTTCGCTAACAATGATTAAACTGACCACCTCGCGCTGCGCGCCTCCAGTCAACTGGGCGAGACGGCGACACGGGATACACACCGCCACGGGCAATCAGGCGCCGCCGCTGCCGCAGCAGAAGGCTTCGCAAACGACACAGCTGCCGCTCTCCGAGCCAGAACATCCAGTAAGCAAACAATTGCACAAAACTTTCAATAATAGTTATCTTATGTAAAAATGCTGTTTCATTCTACCTCATACCCGAGCCAAGGAAGAGCCCACCCGGCCCACATGTTGTTAAGAGAGAAAAAATAATTTATTTAGTATTTTCATCCTGACATAATGCTTTAGAATTAAAAGCCCATTGCAGTACTGCTCATCCTGACACCTGGCTAGCATCAAAAGAGAAAACCCAGTCACATTTAGTGACAGAACTGTTACAGTGATAAGATCAAAAGTTAGAGAGAAGGCCCTCATCCTTAGGTAAATTCTACAGAAATTTCTAAACAAAAGTAATGACCTTAATTGTTGTTGTTGTTGCGGTCTTCAGTCCTGACACTGATTTCATGCAGGTCTCCATGCTACTCTATCCCGTGCAAGATTCTTCGTCTCCCAGTACCTACCGCAACCTACATCCTTCTGAATCTGTTTAGTGTATTCATCTCTTGGTCTCCCTCTACGATTTTTACCCTCCACACTGCCCACCAATACTAAATTGGTGTTCCCTTGATGCCTCAGAATGTGTCCTACCAGCCGATCCCTTCTTCTAGTCAAGTTGTCTCCCTAACTCCTCCCCAGTTCTGTTCAATACCTCATCATAAGTTATGTAATCTACCCATCTAATCTTCAGCATTCTTCTGTAGCACCACACTTCGAAAGCTCCTATTCTCTTATTGACCAAACTATTTATCGTCCACGTTTCACTTCCATACATGGCTACACCCCATACAAATACTTTCAGAAACGAATTCCTTACACTTAAATCAATACTGGATGTTAACAAATTTCTCTTCTTCAGAAACGCTTTCCTTGCCATTGCCAGTCTACATATCATATCCTCTCTACTTCGACCATCATCAGTTATTTTGCTCCCCAAATAGCAAAACTCCTTTACTACTTTAAGCGTCTCATTTCCTAATCTAATACCATCAGCATCACCCGTCTTAATTCGACTACATTCCATTATCCTCGTTTTGCTTTTGTTGATGTCCATCTTATACCCTTCTTTCAAGACACTGTCCATTCCGTTCAACTGCTCTTCCAAGTCCTTGGCTGTCTCTGACAGAATTACAATGTGATCGGCGAACCTCAAAGTTTTTATTCCTTCTTCGTGGATTTTAATACCTACTCCGATTTTTTTTTTGTTTCCTTTACTGCTTGCTCAATATACAGTGAAACAATTCGAAACACGCGTCTGGGAGAAATAAATTGTAATTACCGCAAGAAAAGGCAGTTTTATTAACAAAACAAATATTTCTGTGCTTGCTGCAGAGGATGGCCTCGCAGACAAGCGTGTTAAACCGTGAAGGTGCTTCTTTGATCTCTCTGCCCGGCACTTAATTGTGAATCGTTGAGTTGTCTTGCAGATGCTCGTTATGCCAGCATGTAATACGTGAGCTTTTTGTCGCTACTAATGGAAAATCGGGAACGAACGTTCCAGCAGAACGTGCCAGTAGAAACGGAACCACTTTGCAGTACCTTGCTGGAAAGCTTTAAGCGGATAAGTGAAACCCGCAAGTCAGAAGCTCTGATGGAGCGCAGGCAGCGAATCTCCTGCGGCGCTCTCTCAGACGCATTTCGAGCTACATATCAAGTTTTCGGTTTGCTCTCTCCCTCTCTTGGGAGCACGCGCCCGCCTGCGTGTGCGTTTGTGTGTGCGTTTGTGTGTGTGTGTGTGTGTGTGTGTGTGTGTGTGTGTGTGACTGCGGGCGCCAGTGATACGTGAGTAGGCCAAGCAGCGAGATCGCCGCAAACCCCCGCGGTGGCCGCGCCGCCATTTTGGGACGGAAGCGGAGAGCTACAAGTTGGTCCCAAGTTGGCGCCACCTCGCTTTCGCCTTCCCTTCCGACACGTGTTGCAGCGGCCGCCGGCCAAGTTGCCGACCGCTTTGCCCGTCCGCTGCCGCTCGCGTCGCTCCCTTCCAGCCCAATCTCAGCCCCGGCCGCTGCTAGCACTGCCCCCCTGGGTACCTCGCGCTTAACTTCCAGCTAGCAGACGTTTACTACACTCCAACAAAAACATAAGCCGGAGAAAAGCACTTAGCAGGGAAGATGCACTGCTGATAAAATCCTGGAGTATTTCGAGATATGCAGAGCGTCTGTAAAGCCGCTTAACAAATTCAAAAATTTATGACACACGCAAATGAAAACACACATTTCTAAAATATACAAGGATTTATCTTAAATTCGTGATTATTATTTCTCGTTGTTCGTTTCATTTTTAAAGACGATTTCTCTTCATTCCCACAACTACCCTTATCCTAACGACTGCACTTAGCCGGCCAGTGTGGCCATGCGGTTCTAGGCGCTTCAGTCTGAAACCGCGCGACCGCTACGGTCGCAGGTTCGAATCCTGCCTCGGGCATGGATGTGTGTGATTTCCTGCGGTTAGTTAGATTTAAGTAGTTCTAAGTTCTAGGGGACTGATGACGTCCGATGTTAAGTCCCATAGTGCTCAGAGCCATTTGAACCATTTGACTGCACTTATTCCAAATACTGTGAGAAAGTTTGGTACAGATCCCCAGCTGACCACAATTCTGGTATACAAGAATTTTCAAAACAGGTTATTTGTTTAACAACGCAAAATTCAGTAGAACCATCGGTCTAAAGACGACGACTGCTTTATCATCTTTCTTATTATCAATATTAAGATCAATATTATCAATATTAACGTCATAACCAGATCTCAATTATAAGAGTCGTGGGACATGAAAGGGAAGCAGTGGTTGGGAAGGGAGTGAGACAGGGTTGTAGCCTCTCGCAGATGTTAATCAGTTTGTATATTGAGCAAGCAGTAAAATAACTGATGGTGGTCGAAGTAGAGAGGATATCAAATGTAGACTGGCAATGGCAAGGAAAGCGTTTCTGAAGAAGAGAAATTTGTTAACATCGACTATAGATTTAAGTGTCAGGAAGTCGTTTCTGAAAGTATTTGTATGGAGCGTAGTTATGTATGGAAGTGAAACATGGACGATAAATAGTTTGGTGAAGAAGAGAACAGAACCTTGCGAAATGTGGTCCTACAGAAGAATGTTGAGTATTAGATCGGTAGATCACATAACTAATGATGAAGTATTGAATAGAATTGGAGAGAAGAGGAGTTTGTGGCACAACTTGTCAAAAAGAAGGGACCGGTTAGTAGGACATGTTATGAGGCATCAAGGGATCACAAATTTAGCATTGGAGGACAGTGTGGAGGGTAAAAATCGTAGAGGGAGAGCATGAGATGAATACACCAAGCAGATTCAGAAGAATGTAGGTTGCAGTAAGTACTGGGAGATAAAGAAGCTTGCACAGGATAGGGTAGCATGGAGAGCTGCATCACACCAGTCTCAGGACTGAAGACCACAACAACAACAACACGGCAGGGGGATATAGAAAGATTCAGTTTTGTTTTGATACACTATGTGATCAAAAGTATCCGGACACCTGGCTGCAAATGACTCACAAGTTTGTGGCGCACTCCATCGGTAATTCTGGAATTCAGTATGGTGTTGGCTCACTCTTAGCCTTGATGGCAGCTTCCACTCTCGCAGGCGTACGTTCAGTCATGTGCTGGAAGGTTTCTTGGGGAATGGCAGCCCATTCTTCACGAAGTGCTGCACTGAGGAGAGGTATCGATGTCGGTCGGTGAGGCCTGGCACGAAGTTGGCGTTCGAAAACATCCCAAAGGTGTTCTACAGGATTCAGGTCAGGACTCTGTGCAGGTCAGTCTATTACACGGACGTTATTGTCGTCCAACGACTCCGACACAGGCCGTGCTTTATGAAGAGGTGCTCGATCGTGTTGAAAGATGCAATCGCCATCACCGTATTACTCTTCAAAAGTGGGAAGCAAGAAGGCGCTTAAAACATCAATGGAGGCCTGTGCTGTGATAGTTCCACGCGAAACAGCAAGGGGCGCAAGCCCCCTAAATGAAAAACACGACCACACCAAAACACCTCCGCCCCCGAATTTTACTGTTGGCTCTACACACGCTTGCCTCGGGGGTTAGTCGTGTGGTCTAGGGGGCGCCTTGCCGCGATTCGTGTGGCTCCCCCCGTCGGGGGTTCGAGTCCTCCCTTGGGCATGGGTGTGTGTGTTGCCCTTAGCGTAAGTTATATTTAGTAATGTGTAAGCTTAGGGACCGGTGACCTCAGAAATTTGGTCCCATAGAACTTACCGCAAATTTCCAATCTACACACGCTGGCAGATGACGTTCACCGGTAATTCGCCATACCTACACTCTGCCATCGGATCGACACATTGTGTACCGTGATTCGTCACTCCAGAGAACTTTTTCCACTGTTCAACCGTCCAATGTTTTCGCTCCTTACACCAACCGAGGCGTCGTTTGGCGTTTACCGGCGGGATGTGTGCCTTATGAGCCGCTCGACCAAGAAATCCAAATTTTCTCACCTCACGCCTAACTTTCTCAGTACCTGCAGTGGATCCTGATGCAGTTTGGAATTCCTTTGTTATGGTCTGGATAGATGTTTCCCTATTACACATTACGACCCTCTTTCGGTCAACAGACGAGGTTGGCCTGTACGTTTTTGTGCTGTACGTGTCCCTTCACGTTTCCACTTCACTATCCTATCGGAAACAGTGGACCTAGGGGTGTTTAGGAGTGTGTAAATCTCTCGTACAGACGTATGACGCAAGTGACACCCACTCACCGAACCACGTTGGAAGTCTGTGAGTTCAGGGAGCGTGCCATTCTACTCTCTCACGATGGCTAATGACTACTGAGCTTGCTGATATGGAGTACCTGGCAGTAGGTGGGGAGCACAGTGCACCCAAAATGAATAACGTATGTTTTTAGTGGTGTCCGGGTACTTTTGATCACATAGTGAAGTCTTAATTTTAGATTATAAAACTGTTCACGTCACCTTTTTTTTACATAAATATGTAATTGTTTACCGTTTGTTGGCATATGGGTTTCTCCTCATCTGGTCTGGAGGTCGCACTACCACTTAGCACATTTTCTTCGGTACTCATGCTGAACAATCTGTGTAAGCGGCGGTTAATAATAAAATCAACATTTTGCCTTTCTCACTTATTTGACATTTCCAGCCCACGTCCCATTCGTATCTACACAGGAAAACATTTCTATACTTCTCTCTTGCAATCACAGCGTCAGACTTGCACCTGGTGGTTAAAACAGTGACTACCTTTTTTCTAGCGTAAATCGGTTCTCCATTAACGCATCCGAATATCTACCAAGTTTCGTTCCCATACGATAATTACAGTCAACACTCCTCTGTAAGAAGTTGCACTTTAATTACAACCACCCATTTGATGGTATTAGTCATAGTTACTTCTTGCGGTTGTACTGAAATGCTGATCAATTGCTCGTTAAGCATGCGATACACTTCATACTAATATGACGTTTATTCAATTCCGTCTGCATGGTGATGGAATATTAATGGCAAGCAATGTAAACAATTCAAGACCTTTTTTTTTTTGTTCCGCTCAAAATTTGCAATATGTTCGGCATACTGTGAGCCCCCTTAGTCTCTTAAGAAGTCAAGTTGTTCTGAACTACAATGGAGACACATTTTTAATACTGATCTCGCTGCGATGGAGACTAAAATGTTATGTAAACAGAAATCATACAAAGGCGCCCATGATCAATCGTCGCAAATAACGCATTACACTTGCAACGAGAACAATAAGAAAACCGAAGTAAATGTTCCGTTCAGCAAGTACTGATCAATAATATTTAGTACCAATATGGGCCTAATTAGTTTACACAAAAGTCAGTATTACTGCGCGGTATTCACAACACAGTATACAAACAACGCAGCTTAATCACACCTCCACTTCCCCCTTTCTTCTTCATACACTTTCACCCATGTCACTTTTTGGAACTATCTGTGATACTCGCTGTGCATAAATCTTGCGGTTCGGTGTCCCTGGCAACGGTCTCAGTTTGGTGCCCCAAGCGGCATGTGGGTGCCTAGGCTAACCGTGTCTCGAAAACTCTGAGTTTCCGGAACTTGCAACCTCCCTCCTACTAATCGGCCTATCCTGCTTGCGATATAAAATATGACCGTCGATCACGTGTATGCCTAATGGATTTTTCCTAATTGTATAAGGCTATCTTTCCCGAAGAAGTGATACCGATAAGTAGGAGGAAAATGTACAACAGACCCTTCTGATGGCAAGTTTATTAAAAATAAAAGTAATTAAACTGAACAGGGCTATAATTGGAAAATGAAAGTTATTTTGTGCATTCACTCACGAACGACACTAGACAGAAAGGGGTACCACTGATCATGAATCCAAAAGTTACACTAATGAACGAAAAGAAAGTAATTAACAGTCGCTAGCCCACTAGGGCAATTTACATCCAAAACCCTGTACAAGATTTTGGGAAAGAAAAACATGTATTATTAAATACTGACGTGGCAACTAAAGGATGGTTGAAAATGGCTCTGAGCACTATGGGACTTAACATCTATGGTCATCAGTCCCCTAGAACTTAGAACTACTTAAACCTAACTAACCTAAGGACAGCACACAACACCCAGCCATCACGAGGCAGAGAAAATCCCTGACCCCGCCGGGAATCGAACCCGGAAACCCGGACGTGGGAAGCGAGAACGCTACCGCAGGACCACGAGATGCGGGCACTAAAGGATGACACACACACACACACACACACACACACACACACACACACACATATATATATATATATATATATATATATATATATATATATATATATATATCTATATATATATATATATATATATATATATACACTAATTTGAAGTGAGTATGTGATGATAAAGAAAACTGGGAAGTCACTCATACGTTATGTTAGGCATTAAATTTTGGGAAAGGCATTCGAGTAATGATTTCAGAATATGCAATTAAACTGTATGTTAGTACTGAACTTCGTTACGTGAACCATGACTTTCAGAGGCCTCAGTATAATGTCATCAAACAAATTTAGAAAAAAAGCACGCACTTTTTACTTTGCAGTTACTCATTTTGCAAATTGGATTTCATATTATTGTCTGAACAACTGAGACTTTTTTACTGACTTGAACAGAATTAAATACTAGAATACGTACCAAACCAAACAGCCATGTGCTCCAAGCTATATGTAAAATAAATAAAAATTCCGCACTCTTAATTTGTGCATTTCTTTATATTTGGATTTTTTTCCAGTGACTGATTCTCAAACTTGAAAAATGAAATTGCCTTACTTTAGTCATATAGTGAAGCCTCTGTTGTACAACAGTTAACTGAAAGTAGACTGAGGCTAAAATTCTTAAAAGAGAAATTATTCATTAATAAACTGACTGTAACTATTCAATTTTTTTCTTATGACACTCAGCATATGTATATAAAAAAAAAAGGGAACAAGCATCCTGCTTGGTAACAATGTCTCGGGCAATGACGACAAATCGCCCTTAGTTTAACTTATTATTATTTAACTAAATCTTATCAATCAAACCACACTCAGTTGTGCTGCTGGGTTAGCTGTTAATACTTCCTACCAATGGACGGTCTTATGTCAGTGCGACGAAACTCGGAGCTGACGACGAAACTGTGTTGCTGGAACTGCTGCTGTTGTTGAAGACGGAAGCATACTGTGGAGCCACAGGTAATTATAGGAACAGGCAATAGTAATTAATACAGCCTCTTCGGCCTGTCCACTGCCGGTGCTCTTGCACTAGACATCGGGCCAGTTCGTTACATGATGCCGCCGAAATGGTACTCTCTACTGCGAGAGCGTTAACACCACACTTCCGCACACTACAAGCGCTGGAACCCGTCTTCCGCTCTCTCCGCGCACTCTGCGCAACAACTCTCTACCCAAAGATTTTACAACGCACAAGCACTGTTATTATCGTTGCTAGTCGATGCAAATAACAATTCCCTTGGGTTTTTCCGATAGCTTATAAGTTTCACAGTAAAACACAGATAAATACAATGAAACGTCAACAGACTTCTACCTAAATGTACACATACAGCGGAGCCACGTCCTTACTTATTAAAAGAAAGCATTTAAATTACAAATATTTACATACAATTCAAAAAAAGTTATATATCGGTAGCAGGTGCCATGCATCCTGCATTTTGGGTGTTACTAACTCTCTGTCATTACTTCTAGGATCTACTCTAATTACTAAGGATAGAAATGTACTGATTGACCCATGTTCTATGCGACTCCTGGTCTAGTGGTTACTGCTACTGTCTCTAGAAACTCCCAATTTCGGTTCTGGGTCCGATTGGAGACTTTTTCTGCTTGGGAACTAAGTGTTATACGAATGATCATTTGATGAGCATCATCATCGACGCGCAAGTCGCTAAAGTGGCGTTAAACAAAGAGAAACGCACGAAACTGCAGAACAGGTCCAGATGGTGTCTCCCAGCCAATAATGCTGTATGATCATTTCATTTCATTTTCCCCATACTTCACATGACGCAATAACTTCAAAATTCCTCCCCGGATAGCTGAGTGCGTTAAGGCCCCGATTCCGGGATAAAGGGAGACGCGCCGACTCCAGATCGAATCTGCCCGGCGGATTACCGACGATGGCGGTGTGCTGGTCTGCCTAGATGTTGTTTTTAGGCGGTTTTCCTCATAGAACTAGGGAAATACGGGGCTTGTTTCTACTTCCCGCTTTGGTTACACCGTACGCAGCATTAAGAAACATCCCGGGGAGAAGTGGTGGCGTAAAGAAAAGACTCCGTCCACCACGTACCATTAACAATGTCAAACCCAGATAACATGCCGACCCCGTAAAGATAGGGGATAAGGCGAAGAAGTATAAACAACATTTACTAAATGTTGAAACCATTCCATTTTACAAAACAAGTAACTCTTAATCATAATTTTCTCTTTCAGAGGCTAGGTGTGGTGCCTATGGCGTCTTCTCGTACCAACCTTCCTCATGCCATCTCTTCTGGGTTTTCCTAGATGTCTCTATCCATGCGGTACATACTTCATTATTTCTAGTTTAATCACCGGTCTGATATTCTTTTCTCAAAGATCTTTCAGTTACCTCTATATTAATCGATTCGGTCGTTTATGGGTTATGCTCTTGACTATTTTGCAAAAATCTTCATTTTTCTTACCTTCCTTTGATTTTTTTCCTCGGTTCTTAGGAATTTCGTTTCAGTTCCTTGAATCCTATTTTCCTGTTTGTTGGTATGGACTGAAAGGCGGCCACTTAATAACGAGCACCTTTTCATTTCTACTGAATCTGCAACAAGCATTGCGTTTGTCACTTGTCTGTTCAGACTGTCGATCTGTGTCTCGACTAAAAAACGCGGGAATAATGTATCATTGTTTGGTTGATTGTGGTCATGCGGCACTTAGCACACACGGCATTCTCTCGTCGTTTACTGCAGATTGTCATACCAGGCAGTTCATCTGACCTTTGCACACTGCTTGCATAAGATGGAATATTTGGAACAATGTACTTCGATGTAAGATGGTGAGATGCATATTCCCGTGCGCATTGCTTTTTGCTTCTTTCTCAATTAAAGTTTATGGACTGTTGGGTTCGTAATTTTCTATGATAAATGTGGTTCTTTGTCAGACTTAGCAGATGTTCTATAGCACGTGTCGTTCGAAATCAGTTTTAACGATAGGCATCCTAAGACTCTAGTGACCTACATGCAGCTTATCTCACTTTCTGTCATGTATTTATTCCATGTGTAATGTTGTATGGTAGCGTGTTTGTGAGATACTGCACAGAGAGAATCTAAATTTAGTCCGTTTCAATGTGTGAGAGCAGCCACCGTAGCTGGACTGTGTGTCATTCCGATTTCGATAATGACTCCGCTCAGTTTAATTTCCACTCGAATATTCATTAATTTATTTTACCTTTACATGAGTCACAAACCTGCAATGTGGTGTGGCGTCCACATTAGAATTTTTGTACAGATAGCACTACCTTCTTTCCTTCGAACTTATCTACCGTGAGTGATTTTCAGATAGTAAGGTAAACTGACCCTGATGCAGTCCCCTTGCCCCTCACCATTGGGGTGCTTGATCTTGGTGACCATCCATGGCACCTGCGCCGATCTGTATCATTTTATGGGCATTTTTCCTGATTACAGTAGTTGTGGTTGTATACCGTCGGTAGCCGCGTAACAACTAGCGTGAGAGTTAAGGCGGCTGGGTGGAAACACACACCGAAATCAGTTACCACAATACAGGGTTCTTGGGTGGCAACCGAAATCAAGCATTCCGATTGTCTGGAGATTCATCACAATCAGCCCTGTAGTGTACAGAATACTGCGTGGCCACAGAAATAGCTTATTTGCGAGAAATTTCAATGTCTGGCCATGATATTTATCCTGTAGAATCGCATAAGTAACACTCAAGTAACTTCTGAACTTCACTGTAAGCCGTCAGAATACAACATTTTCATATACATCGTAAATTATGTACAGAATCAAATGCGTCGGTTCTTAACTGCAAAAACATGCACATCTAATATTTGCCAGTTACAGGGCCACCACGAATGCGAAACGGTGCTTTGGTAAACCGTACGTATTTTTTTGCGTACAATCTAAATTGAAATAAAATGGGGGTTTGCCATTTGTAAGTACAAAGTTGATCCCAGACACCTAGCAAAATTTGTCAGGAGGTGGAAAGTTGTACAATATCTTAAGTATATTTTCATTGATAGCTAAATACTAAAATCTCACAGAGCATGTAATTGTACAATACATTGAGGTGCATATCATAAATCTTAGGCTATTTTACTGGTGCATCATCGAGGAGGAAAACAGTTTACAACACTTATTTACACTGATCATATTACAACATATCAATTTATATATCGGGTGTACTACGATATTCGTCAACGCAGTAGGAGTTACCGCCAGTAAATGCTTAAGGGCTCTCTTAACTGAATATCTTATGGCTGCTGGTAACTTACTGGAAGTGTGTTTTCCCAAATAACGGATAAAGCTCTGAACCAAATTAGTAAGTGACAAAGTATCATTGAAGGTTAGTCGTCTTTCTAGTACTGATTCCTGAACTGAATTGGTGATCTGAAAAACAAATACTTTTGATAAACGCAGTTAAGAAACAAATATATAGGGCCGCAGAAGGTAGTATCCGTTCATTTCCTCGAACAAATCCTGCAGGACGTTCTTGAGTTAAAAAGAAAGTGAGATTAGCACAAGCGCAAGATCCAGGTTGACGGTGGAGGTGTAACTGAATATTACCTTGGAGAGAAATATGGCGCTTGGTACGCCAGAGAGCATATCTCACTAACAAGGGGGATGGGAGGGGGTGAGCGCTCATCAACTCCATGCAGCCGATCACCACTTGCTTTGCTATGACAACCTTTTCATCTTAGAGTAGCGGTTACATCCGATTTCCTGAATCCCTGTCCTCCTCTAGACATTTTGCCGTCTACGGTGCCGTCTAGCAGCATGAAAGTTATCTCCTCGTATCTTATCGAACGCTTTATCATCCTGTTCTTTCTTAAACTCCTTCCCTCGGCGATTTTCAGTAGAACCTCCCCGTTTCACATTCCAGTACTTCAGTTCCAGCAACCTTCTGTAACACGTTGTAACCTTGTTGGTTTATTTTGTGGTGTAAGCGGTGCTGATAGACAATAAAAGCGGTTTAAAAGCTGTGAGCTATCTGAGGAAGTTGCATTACTGAGCAACTGTTCACCAGCTATCCTGTCTAGTTTATCAATTTCCCAACCAGACTAACATTAATTATAATCTTTTAATAGTCATACGAAAACCAGTGATATATATATATATATATATATATATATATATATATATATATATATATATATATATATATATATATATATATATATAAAGAGAATTTAAATAAAAAGAAATAAATCAGTTTATATTTGGAAATTTATTTTAACATTAATCATTGAAATTTCAGCATATTAAACGTGAGTCATAACTAAGCTGGTGCCTTATTTAGGACTGTCAAAATGTGAGTTTGTAATCTTACGGAACACATCAAATATGGAGCCAAGATTGGGAGACTGCATACAACACTGCATTCATAAAATAACACATGAAGAACGTTGAAACATATGCAAGAAGAAATTAACCACAACCAACCGATTCAATTTTCACCCAAAGAAGTTACGTTCGTAGCACAATCCTGTCCTTCATGTAATTAACACGCACTGGTATACTAAATTCATACTAACTCTCTGTGAAATCTTCCCGAAAAGAATAGCTGAGGGCTACTTTGATGATTACACCACATGCTACACGTGGTCAACTTGGTTTACACAAAGAGTGTAACTCCACAATAATTTTGATAATTAAAATAAAGTAGATCGAAAAGCAATTTACAAAAGAAAAACCTCGAACTGGTTACTAACGTCTTACTATTAACCTGATGGGTCAAACAATTGTATAAGCACGTGGTACTGGTCTCACAAAGTACACCCCACGTGGGTTGAACATAAAGAAAAGTTGCTATATTGCAAAATATTGTCAAGACGAGACGTTATAATCTCACGCACATTCGCATTTAAGATTGATGATCTTAGTTAGAGTTACTCATCAACACGTGGTTCCACTTTACTCACAAAGTAGTGACAAAGCAACTACCGGAAAATAATCTGAACTTCACACGCGAATTACACTGCGTTGCAATTTAAGATAACATTAGATATTTTAGAGCTAAACCTGAAATAAAGGTGATTAAATTTTCAGTTAGGCTGAACTTAAGAAATCCATTGTCCTACGGACTTAGCAGACACGCGCTTAGCCGGAGATCTTACCACTTCAGACGCTCTCCACGGACAGACTGACCTGGTCCCTTTCTGAGGGTGGCTCACAAATACAAACGGAAGTGGCCAGAGGGGCAGCTTCCTATACCAACATGACAAGAGACCGACAGGACCATACTAAGGATAGAAACCTCTTTGCTTTTAGAAAGCGTAGCTACCTGTTCCGACATTGGTCCTACTGTTCTCTAGCAGACAAGCTTGTCTGCTTCCCTCAAGCATGCAACTAGAAATACATTTGCTCATTCACCTCTCACACAGAAGGGAAGGGGGATGACAGTATCTTATCATATACAGTATATAAAAGAAAGCGGATGTAGGTTCCGTATGAGACTGTGTGACACGAATTACATATAAACTGTGTTTTAAAGTGGAGTAGTGTGACAGATCGTTCTTGTTTATGTGTAAAAGTAACACGTTCCACTACTCAGTCTCCTCCCAGATAGTCAGAAACGCCACAGTAAATTTACAAGAGGAATTTATGCCGTAAATGACAACAGATTTAAGAAATCAAACATGAAAGGAATCAAACAAAGACCTTTCGACGTCTCAAATGTTTAGACTCTCATCTTTTCTGCTTCCTTCACCTTCAGCACTCAGTAGATGAGCTGTACATGCAGAGAGACTTTTCATCACAGCATTGCCCCCAGAATGTATGACAAGTGTTTGAGGAGCATCCCACAGGCACTAGGAACATTATTTCGCACCCACAGACACATGATCTCATCCATTGAACGTATCTAAAATGCCGTCAGATGCGATGAAGGTGAGCGCCAGTTGAGCAGTGTTGCATGAGAATAATTCCTGTTTCTGACATACTACATGCCGCACCAAATCGTCGCCGTCATCGTGGTAATACCTATGCCACATGACACTAAGCAAGTGTCTTTGTCTACAGGTTATCTACAAACAATGTCTAGCATTTGAAGTATAGTGTTAGGTGTCAGTGATATAGAAACAGCCGGCCGGTGTGGCCGTGCGGTTCAGTTTGGAACCGCGTGACCGCAGCGGTCGCAGATTCGAATCCTGCCTCGGGCATGGATTTGTGTGATGTCCTTAGGTTAGTTCGGTTTAATTAGTTATAAGTTCTAGGTGACTGATGAGCTCAGAAGTTAAGTCGCATAGTGCTCAGGGCCATTTGAACCATTTGATCCTGAAACAACTGGCGACAACAAACAGCTGTCTCGTACTTATAAATTTAAAAAAAATTTTCAAAGCAAATGTTGTTGAACTACCATGGGGACATCGACCAGCATGACTGCCTTTATTGTAAACTTCTTCGTCCAGAAGATATGAGCAGCCGTAAGATATCGTTTTAAATGGCTCGTTGCATACTGTGATGGAGAAAAGTCGCAACACCAAAAAATAATGTAGAGTGATTAAATTTATGGAATACGTTTGTCTAGGTAACATGTTTCAGTTACTAACATTGCAAGATCACAGGTTAATGTAAAAGCGCTACAAGCCAATGCAAGTGTGAAATGCTGGTAACAGCCAGAATTTGGAATGCAAACATGCAGACGTGCATGCATTGTGCTGCAGTACAGTTTCCGGATGTCAGTTTGTGGTACGGAGTTCCCTGCCTTTTGTACTTGGTCAGTCAACACAGGGACAGATACTGCTGTTTGTGGATGATGCTGGAGTTGTCGTCTTGTGATGCCCCATATGTGCTCTATTTGAGACAGATATGATGATCGAGCAGGCCAAGACAATATGTCGACACTCTGTACAGCACGTCACGTTACAATAGCGGACCAAAGGCGAGCGTTATCCTGCTGGAAAACGCTCTCTGAATGTTTTTCATGAATGGCAGCCCAGCAGCTCGAATAAACCGGTTGACGTATATATTTGCAGTCAGGGTTCGTCGTGGGATAACCACGAGAGTGTGCCTCCTGTCGTTTGAAATCACACCCCAGGCCCCCAGGTGTAGCTCCAGGATGTGTAGCACGCAGACAGATTGCTTGCAGGTCCTCAACAGACCTCCACTCCGTCCACCAATAGGCTCTCGCTTGACACTAATGAAGTCACAAATGATGGAGGTTTGTGGTGAGTGGAATGCACGCTACAGGGCACTTGGCTCAGAGTTGTCATTTAAGTAACCGACTTGTAATACTTTGCTGTGCCACTGTGGTGTGTGTACTGTAAGACTTTCAGTACACACACCATCAGATTATTTAACTTGTCGCTCTAATGAAGTAGGAGAGTGTCAGCAATATGTCTTGTGGTCTTATTGTGGCGTGTTTATCTTCTGCCATTAGGTCAGACGATAGAAATGCCACTTGCACGCTTAAAGTAGCAGATTGACAGTGACCAACTTTAAACAGAAGTTGATTAATTTTCACACACATTTATTAAAATAATAAAAAGCATAGACATTATGTAACTTGATTCTGGATGCTGCTTACAATTGACAATCAGAAGTTCCTTTGGTCTTGGTACGTTAATCTTATTCTCACGTATCTCTGACACTTGACAAAGTGTCTATTGATTTATCTTCATGGCTATGTACTGGAATGTGGCAATATTATTAGGTGCAGACTGAAACTTGACTATAGACTGGTACAGACAAATGCAGGCTGGTACAGACTAATGCAGACAAATGCAGACTGACTAATCGGAGGTCTGTACACTCGTTATAATACCTCGAGCGTCCTGGTATCACTGCGCGAGTGTGATCCGCGAGGAGAAAAGGTTCTACGTTAGCAGCAATCTCATTGGCTGCGTTACATATTAATAGGCGGATCGGCGGAAGCAGAATTTGGTCCGTATCTAAGGCAGCGCCATGTCGTAGTGCGGAGATGGACGAGCGCTGCGCCTGCACTGTTGTGCTTAGCGGGGCGCACTCTAGTGGGAAAGTTGTGTAAGCGCTGACTACGCGGAACTATGTACACAACAGTCATTGTGGTGCTAAACGCTGCTGGAATTTCTGCTGCGGATGCAGTACGATACGCCATAGCCAATGCCGAGCACGATTGTCTTCCCTCTCGGTAGTGCCAGATGGCCGTCCGAAGCCCAGTCTTCTGGTGATCCATTCTCGTGGCCACCACTGCCAGAAGTCATATACAGTGGCTACAGTCGTGCAGTATCGCAGAAGGAATATTCAGCTTCTCGTAACGCTCTTACACGACCTCGTTTAAATTCAGTGAGGTGTTGTAAATTGGGGTCTATGTCACGTTTAGGCCATTCTTGACTAACATCAACTCACCGCGTCCAATCTCAAAGGCGACTAACGCTCACAACCATTACAAGGTGAATTTAAAGCAAACCGGATTTGCATGATCATAATGATGTACTAGAGCCACCATTATCTGCGAAATCTGAATAGTCTTCATCTTTAAGATACAGAAACGCGCCTACCAAATTTTGTTTACGTCACAAAACTCCTTTTCGGAGTTCCGATTTCTTTTCCCGTCATTGCATTCCACTTCTCTTCAAGATCTACGTGCCTTTCACGTAAACGAGACGTTATTAGAAACGCAACACAAAACTCTCTTACACCATCACTCAGTACATGCAGTCGGGGTAACTCATCTCGTCCATTTGCTGGAGCTAACAGTAAACAAATTAAAACACTAGGAATATGCATACCAGTCATTTAGCCAGCCGTCTTCAGTTGGAAGTTTGTGCGATTATATTGTGTACCAAGACACATTAGGTGGAAATACTATGAGCGCAACATTACTGCGAATGGTACAGTGGAAATTGTGGAACCTTACATAACGTAAGGTACCACAATTTACAGTGTATCATTAGCAGTAATATTGCACTGATTTTTATATAATTGTAATTCTGGACGGTGTTTAAGTTAAACTGATGTTTTGGAGGTAAAGGATTAGAGAAGCCAGTCTGGGATGGTCACCATATGCTATTGAAGACACTGATGTATGACGTTCCAAGCTGACGCCTTCTCAAATTGTTTGAATTTCCTTCATGGCGCTAATGCATTCACTCCCATTGGCGGAAGCAGCAATCCATTGGCGCCGCCTGTCTTTCAAACAGTGAGTGCTACATGCCTGAACTAGTGTTTCCATGTATTTTGTAAATTATTCTACAATGGTATTTTTGATGTTTTTCTGATGGTATTAATTTATAAGCTGTAAGTTGTCAAAAATTGCGTTTGTTAACAGATAATTTGCCACTTGTACCCCAGCGCTGCCCACTGACCTCTTCCAGTGTATTATTTTCGACCATTCAGAAGATCTGTTATGCCTTATTTTGTGAAAAGGACCTTTTTAAAAAACACTGCAAAGCAATTTACATTAATTGTTTGTCATGAAATTGTTTTATACGACGTAACGATGAAAAAAATGCAGTTTTGGACAAACAAATGCAGTGTGTACCATGTATTCAGCGCTGCCTAACAGTTTTGTTGACTTGGTTTCCAATATGTTACGTGGTAGCATTCAGCACTCTTCTCGTTATTAATAATACTGACAATATACAATGCATCTATTGAAAAATTTTGTATGATTGACGTAGAACTGGTAAGCCAAAACAAACGTAGTCTCCTCGTTATATTATAGCCCAATTAAACAGTGAAATGTAAAACATTTTCATATCTTTTAATACTAGTTTAGTATTGTATTTTGTAGCTTTTGAAAATAGCGGAATGTCGAAACGCGTAAGGTGATTTTGGAAATAATAAAAAAATTGGGCCGACGCACACACATACACACACACACGCACACGTGCACATACACACACACACACACACACACACACACACACACACACACACACACACACACACTCATGTGCTTGTGAGTGTGTGTTTGTGTGTTATTAAAGTCTCGTGCTATATATTCCCGACAGCTATATGAAGTTATAATTACGAACCATCATGCATGTACCATATACGCGTCGTTTCACTATTAAGAACATTATAATACAAATAGTCGATTATCCTGAGTTGTAGGAAGCGAAGGAACGTGTTGTGGGTTGGCAGGAGAGCCAACACCGGTTTACTAGAGGAAGCCGAAAGGCACGCGTTTTAGCTCACGCAGGCTGGCGTGAGGTATTATTCATAATCTCGATAGTAACTGGTAATGGCGCCTTGCTAGGTCGTAGCAAATGACGTAGCTGAAGGCTACGCTAACTATCGTCTCGGCAAATGAGAGCGTATTTTGTCAGTGAACCATCGCTAGCAAAGTCGGTTGTACAACTGGGGCGAGTGCTAGGAAGTCTCTTTAGACCTGCCGTGTAGCCGGCAGTGGTGGCCAAGCGGTTAAAGGCGCTACAGTCTGGAACCGCGTGGCCGCTACAGTCGCAGGTTCGAATCCTGCCTCGGGCATGGATGTGTGTGTTGTCCTTAGGTTAGTTAGGTTTAAGTAGTTCTAAGTTCTAGGGGACTGATGGCCTTAGAAGTTAAGTCCCATAGTGCTCAGAGCCATTTTTGAACCTGCCGTGTAGCGGTGCTCAGTCTGCAATCACTGATAGTGGCGACACGCGGGTCCGACGTATACTAACGGACCGCGGCCGATTTTAAGGCTACCACCTAGCAAGTGTGGTGTCTGGCGGTGACACCACAGTACGCACGAACTGTCGTGTGAAGAGTAGGAAATGTGGCCTTATCAACCAGTCTCCAGCAATAACTGACCAAAGGTTAGCGGAAAATATCCGCTGGTGTGCCGTCTGAATAATGCCACACCACTCGTGGTATCGACACTGTTCTTGGTCTCTTCTGAATGTTGCATCTTGGGTTTAAATGAACGGGTCTCGCGCTGGCGCTGATGGGACCTAGTGAATACTCTGCTCTCTGGCTGCTTTTCTGAGCATACGCTTGATAACGTGTTTCTTACAGCGCATTGTCATTTGCACGCCCTCATACCTTATGTGACCAAAAGTATCCGGACACACCCACAAACATACGTTTTTCATTTAAGGTGCATTGTGCTGACACCTACTTCTAGGTACTCCACATCAGCGACCTCAGTAGTCATTAGACATTGTGAGAGACCAGAAATGGGTGCTCCGCGGAACTCACAGATTTCGAACGTGGTCAGGTTATTGGGTGTCACTTGTGTTATACGTCTATACGCGACATTTCCACACTCCAAAACATCCCTAGGTCCACCGTTTCCGTTGTCATAGTGAACTGGAAACATGAAGGGACAATTACAGCACAAAAGCGTACGGGCCGACCTCCCCTGTTGACTGACAGAGACCGCCGACACTTGGAGGGCGTCGTAATGTGTAATAGGCAGACATCTACCCATACCATCACACAGGAATTCCAAACGGCATCAGGATCGACTGCAAGTAGTATGACAGTTATGCGGGAGGTGAGAAAACATGGATTTCATGGTCGAGCGGCTGCTCATAAGCCACACATCATGCTGATAAACGCCAAACGACGCCTCGCATGGTGTAAGAAGCGTCAACATTCGACGATTGACCAGTGGAAAAACGTTGTGTGGAGTGACGTCTCAGGGTACACAATGTGGCGATCCGAATGCCCGGTGAACGTCATCTGCCAGCGTGTGTAGTGCCAACAGTAAAATTCGGAGGTGGTGATGTTGTACTGTGACCGTGTTTTTCATGAAGGGGGCTTCCATCCCTTGTTGTTTTGAGTGGTACGCTCACAGCACAGACCTACACTGATGCTTTAAGCACCTTTTTCCTTCCCTCTGTTGAAGAGCAGTTGGAGATTGCATCTTTCAGCACGATCGAGCACCTTTTCATAAAGCGCGGCCTGTGTCGGAAGGGTTACACGACAATAAAATCCCTGTAATGGAGTGGCCTGCACTTAGTCCTGACCTGAATCCTATAGAACACCCTTGGGATGATTCGGAACGCCGACTTCGTGCCAGGCCTCACAGACCGACATCGATATCTCTCCTCAGTGCAGCACTCCATGAAGAATGGGGTGCAATTCCCCAAGAAACCTTCCAGTACCTGATTGAACATATGCTTGCGAGAGTGAAAGCTGTCATCAAGGCTAAGGGTGGGCCAACACCATACTGAGTTCCAGCATTACCGATTGAGGCGAACTTGGAAGTCATTTTTAGCCAGGTGTCCGGATACTTTTGATCACATAATGTACATAGCACTGTCAACCATTTCTTCCTTTGAAAACTGTCGAGTGGTGGCGACTGCCTCATTTGCTACATGTGTACACTGCGTTTGTTTTCCGCTGTGGGAAACGGCACCTGGAACATAAGGCCGGGTTGCTGCAGTCTCGATGCTTAAATGCACCGCGTGAGCTGCGACTGGTTGCTTCAACATCATTTTTCATAATACACCAGTGATGGTAACGTACTCAAATAGTCGACGGCGAAGTTCCAGCAGCAAAGCTGCAGTAGAAACGTAGGATAGGAACGTTAACACTGTGTTCGCACTGTCATGATTGAAACTGTTCGTTTTCTAACCCATGTTTACTAGGATTATCTGCTTGTTTCATTGTCCTTTACTTGCCCCTTTCGTATCCTTCTTCTTATGAACCTTCTACAGTTGTCGCCGAATCCCACATACCTGTAGCCATTGGCTTCTATCTACCATGTTCTCTCGTGTTCTACCATTTGTCTTCTTTTCTCATAGCTGCATGTCACTTGACAACCTTCCGTTTCTCTTTTCTTTCTTCCCTGAGCACAGTACGTAAAGGTCTATTCTGGCCATCTATCATTTGACAGCCGCGATGTATGTCCATAACAGGTGAGCTTCCGTTCTTCTGTTCTGTCTGTCATGTTTTCTTCAGTCTTGGTCATTTCCCTAAACTTTATATATCTTATGTGGTATCGCAGAGATATTCTACACAATCTCCCGACACAGTCCATTTCTACAGCTCTCAATTTGTTTTTATTCTTTCCAGTAAACTCCCAGCACTCGCGTTCGTAAGTTGTTAAGGGCTCCATAATACTTCCGTAGTTTACTTTCAAACTTCTGTTAGAGCACAATAAAAAGGCGTATAGCTTCTGAATTGCTGCTTTCCCATTGGCTGTGTGTGCTGCATTTCCCAATTATTTGTCCTGTTTGCCCACTAGATGTTACCAAAATACAATACTAAAATTTTTTATGTGCCTTGACGTATAGAACATACGCTTATTTCATTATCTCCACTGCGTAGGTATTCAATCTTTTGAAAATTTTCCTCAAATCCCCTGTAACTGTTTTATTCGAATAATTATATCAGAGTAAAGCAGATATTTTCGCCAGCCACTACTACCTTACCGTCTGCGAAGGACAAGGTGTACATACTTAGGCCCTTTGTTATCCGTATGACCATTCTTGCACATTTTTTACTCCGTAAGACTAATGCTCTGTGGACACATATTTAGAACAATGTAGGGAACGAGCAGCCTCTGTGCTTCAGTCATTTGTAAATTCTGAAAGGCTCTGACTAAATTTTATTCCTGATTATACTCTCTGCAAATTCTTTAAAACGGGTTTTATACATCTCTGACATACGTTTTATCAAGCCCACTACATCTCAGGACTTCAGTTTCACCAGCAGCCTTCTCAAGATATGTGGACACTAAATGGCTGCTCAGATTTCTTTCCATTCTGTTTTATATTTGTTAACTTAAAGTAAAACTGTTATCATTACTCGATCTTCCCTTCGGGCATCCACTTTGCTGTTCAGTGTCCTTCAGCACCCCACCCTCTTTCGTCTTTTAGCACCAAATCATACAACTTATCGACAGAGTTTGTAACACTGACTCCACAACAATTTGCACGTACCTTCTTATAATCCTTCTTATAAATGGGAACTACACATGCCAAATTCCCTTCCTTGGATACTTCTTCTGCCTCTGACAGGCATGTATTAAATGACTTACTCAAAACTTCCCACAATACCCGCGGCTCATATTTGACGAACTCTATTGGTACCTTTTTGCTGTGCAAGATTTTCAGTTTTACGTTTCTTTCACAGATCTTCCTACAGGTGATGCAGTTATTGGATCTACATATCCCACAGACTATTCACTCTCGAAATTCAGTTCTGTGGCCTTATACCTCGATCTCTCAGCCGTAAACAGTGTCTTGTAAGAATTTTCCTATTATCTAATTCCAATAATTGTTATATTTCCCTTTATTTCACACATCTTCGTAAATGCTTCACTTTTTTCCAGGCTTCCTCCGTACCGAACTTAAATCTACATATTTCTTCGCATCTATTTCCCAAATCTCAGTTTTATTATTAATAATTTATTTTTTAATCTCCCTGTTTAATTCCGCAAAGTCTTTTCTATTCTCTGGGTCTCTCATCCTCAGCCAACTGTTACAAATTTTGAAATAAATGATTGTAGTTCCGTCATAAGTTGAACTGAGAAGTATTTTTTTTTATTTGTTGATGGTGACTAGTTTCGGATACCTGTGTCCATTTTCAAGCCATCCGTACCGTGAGTGTGACATCGTGTGTACAAAAACTGCCCCTGCATGATCAAAACGGCACTATGGCCGACTCAACAACTGTGAATACACCACACAGGGCAGTCACAAGAGAACTGCTTGTCCTTCCACAGGATACAGATGGTTTGAAAATGGACACAGGTGTCCGAAACTAGTCATTATCCAGAAATAAGAAATTATACTTCTCAATACAGTCTATGACGGAGCTACAACCATTTATTTCACTTATAAGATAAGATGCGGGCCTATTTTTCACCTGCAGCATGCTGCAGATTCGTGTTACACATTTTCTTCTTCCCTTTTATCTTTTCGCCCATATTTTTTGTCCACCACTTTGTCCTTTGTTTCCCTAATCAGTCTTGTCGCCCCAACACATGCTGCCACATGAATGCTTCTTTTAATTTGTGGATATTTTTCTTCGCCGTTTCTACCTTCATTAAAAATTTGCAGCTTGCTAAATAGTTTCGTTGGACGCTATAATCCTCAAATGCTCTGTATATTGTGCAGATCATTCCCGGGAGGCATAAGTCTGCTCACCTTGAAGAGGTCGACTGCAAAGGTGATGGAATCGCCGGCGGAATTAGAGTAGTTTTGGTGTTTCATAATGACGTGGAAACCTCCGCAGTAATACACTCCTGGAAATTGAAATAAGAACACCGTGAATTCATTGTCCCAGGAAGGGGAAACTTTATTGACACATTCCTGGGGTCAGATACATCACATGATCACACTGACAGAACCACAGGCACATAGACACAGGCAACAGAGCATGCACAATGTCGGCACTAGTACAGTGCATATCCACCTTTCACAGCAATGCAGGCTGCTATTCTCCCATGGAGACGATCGTAGAGATGCTGGATGTAGTCCTGTGGAACGGCTTGCCATGCCATTTCCACCTGGCGCCTCAGTTGGACCAGCGTTCGTGCTGGACGTGCAGACCGCGTGAGACGACGCTTCATCCAGTCCCAAACATGCTCAATGGGGGACAGATCCGGAGATCTTGCTGGCCAGGGTAGTTGACTTACACCTTCTAGAGCACGTTGGGTGGCACGGGATACATGCGGACGTGCATTGTCCTGTTGGAACAGCAAGTTCCCTTGCCGGTCTAGGAATGGTAGAACGACGGGTTCGATGACGGTTTGGATGTACCGTGCACTATTCAGTGTCCCTTCGACGATCACCAGTGGTAAACGGCCAGTGTAGGAGATCGCTCCCCACACCATGATGCCGGGTGTTGGCCCTGTGTGCCTCGGTCGTATGCAGTCCTGATTGTGGCGCTCACCTGCACGGCGCCAAACACGCATACGACCACCATTGGCACCAAGGCAGAAGCGACTCTCATCGCTGAAGACGACACGTCTCCATTCGTCCCTCCATTCACGCCTGTCGCGACACCACTGGAGGCGGGCAGCACGACGTTGGGGCGTGAGCGGAAGGCGGCCTAACGGTGTGCGGGACCGTAGCCCAGCTTCATGGAGACGGTTGCGAATGGTCCTCGCCGATACTCCAGGAGCAACAGTGTCCCTAATTTGCTGGGAAGTTGGGAAGTGGCGGTGCGGTCCCCTACGGCACTGCGTAGGATCCTACGGTCTTGGCGTGCATCCGTGCGTCGCTGCGGTCCGGTCCCAGGTCGACGGGCACGTGCACCTTCCGCCGACCACTGGCGACAACATCGATGTACTGTGGAGACCTCACGCCCCACGTGTTGAGCAATTCGGCGGTACGTCCACCCGGCTTCCCGCATGCCCACTATACGCCCTCGCTCAAAGTCCGTCAACTGCACATACGGTTCACGTCCACGCTGTCGCGGCATGCTACCAGTGTTAAAGACTGCGATGGAGCTCCGTATGCCACGGCAAACTGGCTGACACTGACGGCGGCGGTGCACAAATGCTGCGCAGCTAGCGCCATTCAACGGCCAACACCGCGGTTCCTGGTGTGTCCGCTGTGCCGTGCGTGTGATCATTGCTTGTTCAGCGCTCTCGCAGTGTCCGGAGCAAGTATGGTGGGTCTGACACACCGGTGTCAATGTGTTCTTTTTTCCATTTCCAGGAGTGTAGTTTCGTTGGACGCTATAGTCCTCAAATGCTCTGTATATTGTGAAGATCATTCCCGGGAGGCATAAGTCTGCTCACCTTGAAGAGGTCGACTGCAAAGGTGATGGAATCGCCGGCGGAATTAAAGTAGTTTTGGTGTTTCATAATGACGTGGAAACCTCCGCAGCAGTAGATAACTGACCTAGCCGATGGTATAACCGTCCAGTGAAACTCCATACAGCTAGTGAAGCAAATGAACGCTTTCGCTACCCCTCACCGCATGAACACCACCCAGCCACAGAACAATGATGAATGGCATTAAACTGCGATGGGGGAGCACGCCCGCCGGCAATGTTTGCAATGGTGTGGCTGGTGGGGGAGGCGCGTGGCGTGAAATGACGCAGCCGTTGCCCCAGATAAGGGGTTAAGAATAATGGGGTGCGCGTATCGGCAGCGGCCGGCAGGGTGGCCGAAAAGGCCGGATTCCGGCCGTCTGTAATTACTGTATGGGGCGGCGCTTTCACGTCGCTACCTGCGGTTCGGAATCAATGCGTTATACGCGGCGAAAACTCTTTTAATCCCGTAAGTAATCCGGCCGGCACGCGTCGCCGCTCGCGTAATTACGCGCCCTTTCACAGCGGCTTTACGTCACCTTAGGCGCCGTGTGAATAATAAACGCCGTTTATTAACGTGAAACGCCGCGGACACGTCCGTCGACAGGGAGACACCCATCCGCCGAATGACGGCTTTTGCCGTTCCGCGCTGCAGTCTACTCGCCCCGCGTAACGGTCGTGCACCGTAAGATAATTGCTTGATCCATTTATGTACGTGTAACGCCGGAAATGCATATCCTCCTATTTCCATCTATTGTACTATTATTTTTTTCCTTGCTTTGTTACCTCAAGATATGACATTTCTGTCTCTTTGTATATTGTAATTGTTTTACTGTTTGTATATATATATTTATACATTTATGTCGATGTATAATTGGTTTGTTTCGTAAATATTATTTGTATTTTACGCTGGGTCTTGCCTAGGGAAAACTGCTATCGAACGATTACGTCGATAGGTCGTGTGAAGAATCAAAGTGTTTAGGATCTTTGGTAGTGTTAACTCTGCCGCGTGGAGCGCGGGCTGAGCAGAGAGAGGAAGGAGTCTGGCTGGAGTAGCGAGTGGAGCAGGTGTGTTGTACGACGCTCCCGCGAGTTGCCGCGCTTTCGGGGTTTGGCAGCATGTAATTGCGATCGACTTGCGATGATAGTTTCTGACATGGTGTCGCGGACGGGAAACATTAACTAGCGCACATCAAGAGCCCGTTTCGCCTGGTGACCGTGTCGAGAAGAAGGCGCGCCAACATCCAGCTTCTGCAACAGCGACGGCCGACAATGAGTGACTGTCGCCACCTCCTCGATCGACGGCTTCAAACCTTCAATCAACCAACAAGGAAGACTGGAAGCACGTAAGGTTTTAGAACTGTATGGCAGACCTCAGCTTATAAAATTGTTCCATTTGCCTCGCAAAATTACAGCTACTTAGCATGAACCTTTGTTGCTCATTGTCCCAGTTGCATTACCAAGCAGGGTCCCTTCCTTTTCCGGAATGAACCCGAGTGTCGTTGAAATTCAAACGCCAGCATCATTTTATTTCACTGCTTTAATTTCAAAGTTTAGTTAAAGTATTCTACAGTATTTAGATTGCACAAGCACAAATTAAGAGTGCGAGTTTTGTTACCGTACTGTAGCTTACCTGTGACTGCAGCTCAGCTTGGTACGTACTAAATTTTACTATTGTTAATTGTTCAGAATCATTTAATTCAAGTTCAAAGTTAAATCTCTTATTTCTAAATTGCGTAGATTCAAGTAGCTTTTGAAATGATTGTTGAGGTACTCCAAGACTAACCGTATTTTACTGAATTTCGATGTGCTTCAGAAAGAAAGCTCACTATTAACTTCAGTCACTAAATTAACTTTCGATTTTCCGGTTTTATTAATTCTTTTGCTAAATTAAGTCAGGGTGTAGCGAAATTTATTACTTCTGACAAACTTTCAGTTTTCACACTACCCGTGTCAACCTTCAGTTGCCACGCTTCTAGTGCTAATTATATGTGTAATAACCTTTCTTTTTCAGTTACTATAGTAATTGTCCTTAGGACTGGCGACCGTGATTTCCCCCAAATCTCAAATACCTAATTACCGCTAGTTAATTGTTAACGTAACGGCTGCACATTTACTTTCTTTATTAACTTTACCCCTTTTCAAAATTAATTTCCACCAGTTTCATTAGCACATTTACTTTCATCTAGATGTAACCCTTTCCTCCCTCTTTACCGACAGGTTAACTTCGGTGACGATTGCTTTTCCAAAACTCCCATTAGGTACACGCTGTTTCATTATTCACTGTCATTAAGGTCGGTAAGTGAGGGGGAGGTTACTAAAAACATGTGACACATGCGTGTTTAAGGATTGTTCAGACACAACGCAGCTAGCCACAAATATTTTTAGGAAGCTTAAATTTACTGCCACAATCGATTTAAAAACATTCTTTACCCCTGCTAGCTGCATTTGTTCTACGTTGTATCGCCAAAGAAACTGGTATAGGCATGCTTATTTAAATACAGAGATAAGTAAACAGGCATAATTCGGCGCAGCGGTCGGTAGCGCCTGTATAAGACAGCAGTTGTCTGGCGCAGTTATTATATCGGTTACTGCTGCTACAACGGAAAATTATCACAATTTACGTGAGTTTATAGTAGTATTACAGTCGGCGCACGAGGTAACGATGCAGTAGGGATTTTCCCTTACGACCATTTCACGAGTGTACCGCGAATATCAGGAATCCGGTAAAACAACAAATCTTCGGCATTGATGGGCCGCAAAATGATCCTGCAAGAACGGGACCAACGACGATTGAAGACAATCGTTCAACGTGACAGAAGTGCAACCCTTCCGCAAATTGCTGCAAATTTCAGGGCTGGGCCATCAAAAGGTGTCAGCTTGCGAACCATTCAACGAAACATCACCAGATATGTGCATTCGGAGCCGAAGGCCCACTCGCCTACCCTTGATGACTACACGACACAAAGCTTTACGCTTCGGCTGGGCCCTTCAACGCCGACATTAGACTGTTGATGACTGGAAACATGTTGCCTGGTCGGACGGGTCTCGTTTCAAATTGTATCGAAGGAATACACGTGTACGGGTATGGAGACAACACTCATGAGTCCTATTCAAGCTGGTGGAGGCTCTGTAATGGTGTGGGGCGTGTGCAGTCCGAGTGATACGGGACCCGTGACAACTCTGACAGGTGACACGTACGTAAGCATCCTGTCTCATCAACTGTATCAATTCACGTCCACTGTGCATCCCGACGGACTCGGGCAGATTCAGCAGGACAATGCGACACCCCACACGTCCAGAATTGCCACAGAGTGGCTACAGGAACACTGCTCTAAGTTTAAACGGTTCCGCTAACGACCAAACTCCCAAGACATGAACATTGTAGAGCATATCTGGGATGCTTTGCAACGTGCTGTTCTCGTACTCTTCCCTGCAGGGAACTGACACCATGGCATGGACTCGACTAATGTCTGAAATAGTGCTGGAGCACTACTTTAGACATTAGTCGAGTCCATGCTACGTCGTGTTGAGGTACTTCTGCTTGGTCGCAGAGGACCCACACGTGATTAGGCAGGTGTACCAGTTTCTTTGGCTCTTCAGTGTATTACAGTATCAGAATCGTCAGCAGCATTGCGCCTTCTCTCGTAACACCCGAGAATGTTTTAGTTGGTAGTGACACTTCATAGCCGCCGCTGTGGGTGAGCGGTTCTAGGCGCTTCGGTCCTGAACCGCGCTGCTGCTATGGTCGCAGGTTTGAATCCTACCTCGGGCATGGATGTGTGTGATGTCCTTAGGTTAGTGAGGTTTCAGTAGTTCTAAGTCCAGGGGACTAATGACCTCAGATGTTATTTTGACACTTCATATGTGTGAACGGCTTTCGTATGCCAATATCCTTACTTACAACTGAAAACTTATATGAAATTTTTTTAACGACAAAAACAAAATACCGTACAGTAAACAAATTTAACAATAAATCAACACGCAAAGCAATTGAAGACATTAGCTGCCAGAGGTTATTGATTTATATCAATGGGCCAAGTTGAAAATTTGCGCAGGACTGGAACTAGAACCTAGGTATCCTGCATACTAGGGGCAAGCACTGACCACTACGCCGCCGGCCGAAGTGCCCGAGCGGTTCTAGGCGCTTCAGTCTGGAACCGCGCGACTGCTGCGGTCGTAGGTTCGAATCCTGACTCGGGCATGGATGTGTGTGATGTCCTTAGGTTATTTAGGTTTAAGTAGCTGTAAGTTCTAGGGGACTGGTGACCTCAGCAGTTAAGTCCCATAGTGGTCATAGCCATTTGAACCGTTTTTGGCCACTACGCCATCCGGACACAATGGTCACAACCGCACGGACTACCCTCGAGCGACTCTCACCAGACGTAAACTCTGAACTTGTACCACACGCTACTGATGTAGTGCCTCATTACTCGTTGAATATCGCCGATGCCCGTTAGAGTTCCAGTTTGGTATGCATCTGCACCGTAAGGTTCACTGGCCAACATGTATAACTAGCCATAACTTATATCTAACTGTACATATCCCACCCGCTGTAGATGGCCTGTGAACAGTAACTGTTTATAACGTACGGTGGGCAAGTATGGGAAGTCGAGAGAAGAATTTGATGTAGGACATTTGTGATCCCAGCCACAGAATCGACTGTTTGAAACAATCTATACGGCGAAGTAGGTTAACGTTCAAGGAATCATACCCTGCATGCATACATCCTGGCGAGCCCTCGTTTGCGGGCAACCGACAAATAAATTTCTAAATTTCGCCTTTTAGTCGTGCTGTTCGAAATGTTAACAATTTACAGAGTGATTGTATAGCGTAACGGTGAAGGTGCTATTCGCCTGTATAGAAAGTTGGTAGGAATTTTCTCAGTTTTTAAACTTTTATCAAAATGAGTCCGATCATTTTTTTTATCCAGTTAATTGGTTTAAATGTCATTCTCTCTCTTCATTTGTCGCGTCATATTAGTCATCGCATAAAATATATCGTTTTCTCTCATTTTTCTTCCTGCCAACCTTTTCTTACTTGGAATCCTTGTTCACGTTATTTTGATTATTACTATGTATTAACTTCGATTTAACAGCTTCCATTTATCCATCTGACATTTTCGTTCATGTTTATGCATTCATTGTTTCTGTTCCTCATTTTGATTTAATTTCTTTGTACTTATAATTTCTGGTTTTATTTAAATCATCATCGATGCTATTTTGTCTATACTCCAAAAAGCATTTATGTTTTAAATGTTTGTATGACGATTTAATCCTAAAGGATGTCCATTTTGTAACGAAAAATGTATTCTTGAAATCAGTGTACATTCATATAAATAGATTATTTCATCTTTTGTTCTTTAACCAACAGATGGCGTCTTCAAATTTTGTGCTACATAAATATAAATAATTAGGTTCACACGCACAAAGATTCCAGGGTGAAAAAAAGGTGCGATTAAAAAATAAGAAAATTCGAAGACGTCAAAAGGTTGATTAAAGTGATGTGACAATTGAGTAGAGAAATTTTCATTTAAATCAATTAATGGAATAAAAATAATGATCATTTCGATAAATATTGAAAAATAAAATAATTCTATCTATTTGACGAGATTCAAACCGTCAACCTTGTGCATGTACGTCAATACCTTCCGCATTACGGTACCCAGTCAGATCATTAACTGCTACCATTTCTAAAGCTACACAGCATCATGCGAATTTATGAAATTTATTTTTTCTATTACTCGCAAACAAGGGCCCTCCCGGGTGATTGGTAGCATGGTGTGTTTCATTTGGCCTTAACCTCCATCACCGTGTAGATTCTTTCAAAAAGTCGATCCCACCGCTGAGAACCTCTCCTTGTGAGCTGACAAAAGTCACGAAATGGCAGTATCCACATATACAGATGGCGGTAGTACAGCTTAAATGAGGTATAAAAGGGCAGGCCATTGGCGGAGCAAACATTTGTACTGAGGCGATTCATTTGGAAATATTTCCGACGTGATTATAGCCGCACGACGCGAATTAACGGAATCTGAACGCGGATTGGTAGTTGGAGCCTGACGCATGGGATATTCCACTGAACATTTGCTGACCTTCATGGACTTCACGTTCTCGAACTACGATGGAATTTTTATGAATGACAGTGCGGCTTGTCACCGGGCCATAATTGGTCGCAATTGATTTGAAGAACGTTGTGGACAGTCTGAGTGATTGATTCGGCAAGCCAGATCGCCTGACGCGAACCCCATCGAACATCTATGAAACATAGTCGAGAGGTCAAAAAAATGGTTCAAATGGCTCTGAGCACTATGGGACTTAACATCTATGGTCATCAGTCCCCTAGAACTTAGAACTACTTAAACCTAACTAACCTAAGAACATCACACAACACCCAGTCATCACGAGGCAGAGAGAATCCCTGACCCCGTCGAGAGGTCAGTTCGTGCACAGAACGATGCACTGCCAACACTTTCGCAATTGTGGACAGTTATAGAGGCAGCAGGGGAAGGGAAAGCAGAAAGGTGGAAGGAGTATGTAGAGGGTCTATACGAGGGCGATGTACTTGAGGACGGTATTATGGAAATGGCAGAGGATATAGATGAAGATGAAATGGGAGATATGATACTGCGTGAAGAGTTTGACAGAGCACTGAAAGACCTAAGTCGAAACAAGGCCCCGGGAGTAGACAACATTCATTTAGAACTACTGACAGCCTTGGGAGAGCCAGCCCTGACAAAACTCTACCATACGGTGAGCAAGCTGTATGAGACAGGCGAAATACCCTCAGACTTCAAGAAGAATATAATAATTCCAATCCCAAAGAATGCAGGTGTTGACAGATGTGAACATTACCGAACTATCAGTTTAATAAGTCACGGCTTTAAAATACTAACCCGAAATCTTTACAGACGGATGGAAGAACTGGTAGAAGCCGACCTTGAGGAAGATCAGTTTGGAGTCCGTAGAAATGTTGGAACACGTGAGGCAATACTGATCCTACAACTTATCTTATAAAATAGATTAAGGAAAGGCAAACCTACGTTTCTAGCATTTGTAGACTTAGAGAAAGCATTTGAAAATGTTGACTGGAATACTCTCTTTCAAATTCTTAAGGTGGCAGGGGTAAAATACAGGGAGCGAAAAACTATTTACAATTTGTACAGAAACCAGATGGCAGTTATAAGAGTCGAGGGACATGAAAGAGAATCAGTGGTTGGGAAGGGAGTGAGACAGGGTTGTAGCCTCTCACCGATGTTATTCAATCTGTATATTAAGCAAGCATTAAAGGAGACAAAAGAAAAATTCGGAGTAGGTATTAAAATCAGTGGAGAAGAAATAAGAACTTTGAGGTTCGCCAATGACATTGTAATTATGTCAGAGACAGCCAAGGACTTGGAAGAGCAGCTGAACGCAATGGACAGTGTCTTGAAAGGAGGATATAAGATGAACATCAAGAAAAGAAAAACGAGGATAATGGTAGTCGAATTAAGTCGGGTGATACTGAGGAAATTAGATTAGGAAATGAGACACTTAAAGTAGTAAAGAAGTTTTGCTATTTTGGGGAGCAAAATAACTGATGATGGTCGAAGTAGAGAGGATATAAAATGTAGACTGGCAATCGCAAGGAAAGCGTTTCCGAAGAAGAGAAATTTGTTAACATCGAGTATAGATTTAAGTGTATAGATTTAAGTCGTTTCTGAAAGTATTTGTATGGAGTGTAGCCGTGTATTGAAGTGAAACATGGACGATAAATAGTTTGGACAAGAATAGAATATAAGCTTTCGAAATGTGGTGCTACAGAAGAAGGCTGAATATTATATGGGTAGATGACATAACTAATGAGGAGATGTTGAATAGAACAGGGGAGAAGAGGAGTTGTGGCACAACTTGACTAGAAGAAGGGATCGGTTGGTAGGAAATTTCTGAGGCATCAAGTGATCACCAGTTTAGTACTGGAGGGCAGCGTGGAGGGTAAATATCGTAGAGGGAGACCAAGAGATCAATACACTAAGCAGATTCAGAGGGATGTAGGTTGCAGTAGGTACTGGTGATGAAGAAGCTTGCAACAACATGGGGGCAGCACGGCGCAGTATATCTGCAGGCGACTTCCAACGAACTGTGTGTGTGTGTGTGTGTGTGTGTGTGTGTGTGTGTGTGTGCGTGTGATTCCGAATGGCCTACCTTTTCAGATACTTGTTGGAATTACCGGTGGGGTTTCTCTGACGAAACAGATGTTGACACTACACCGAACAGAGCAAGAGGATGGAACTGGAGCCAGTAATGAGGGCGTTGCTCCGAGTATAAGCGCTGTTGAGAGCTAACTAGCGGGAGGCGGGGCGCTGTGACGTTTGAGCTGGAACTCCGATTCCGCGCCATATTTCTGGGTGCGATGTGTTCGCTGCAAACAGCCTCAAGGCCGCCGCGAACACGGGGCTCATTAATCACCCGCGGCACGAAAACAGCCCGAGGCGGCCCGCGCTCTGGCGGCATGCGCTGTTAACTGCGCTCCCCCAGCTGGCTGCGATTCTAAACATGATTAATGGCCACCAAGTGCGCGCAGCTACCTGTTTCAACTCGTCTCGTGGTGCTTCACTCTTCGCTCCGGCGTCGTCGCGTTCCTTCATTAAGGCTCTTGCAAACTTGACGTCTCCCTACCTCCAAGTTCCGCATTGGAAACTCGGAGGCTCATCACCATCTTGCATGGATGATATTGAAGATTGTGATCCTCTTTCTATCATTCAACATCACGTTCTTCTGTGTGTAACCGCGCTAGTGTTCCAGTTCCAATGGTTACTTCATGACACCATCTGTCTTTGGCTGCCTACCTAGCTTACGGGTGGAGTGCTATTTCAGCGGAGACGTTTGCTGATCTCTACTGATCACTAGTGATCACCTCCAGTAGTTGGTGTTGAAGAGCACACATTACTTAGCTTTGGAATAGCAGATGTAGCTTCTGGTTCTAGCGGGCTCTGCTATCTGTAAGTCGTTCCTTGTTTATGTATATGGGTGCTGTAAACCATGAGCAGTCACTTTTTAAATATTTGTTTGTTTCCTTAAACTAGTTTTTGTGCCTTCCTAGGCTCATCTTCAGATGGAGCGTACAGAAGTTACATCTTTGCTCTGCCGTTTGGGACGTAGATAGGAAAATGTTTAACGTGTAGCTATGTCATACAACTATCGTTTCTTGCCACGTAGGCTCATCTTCAGATGGAGCGTGTTGTGTCTAAACAAGACAGCCTAGACACAATGCGAGGAAGCCGAATGGCACGCGCTTAAACTCACGCAGGCTGGCGTGAGGTCTGAAACAGGATACGTAATAAATGCTATAAAGAAAAGTACGTAGCTTCTGGAATACTTAACTTTAATCCACATTTGTAGAACATCACTCTTGATGATACATTAATAGAATCTCAATATCTATACTGGTAATGGCGCCTTGCTAGGTCGTAGCAAATGTAGCTGAAGGCTATGATAACTATCGTCTCGGCAAATGAGAGCGTAATTCTCAGTGAACCATGGCTAGCAACGTCGGCTGTACAACTGGGCTGAGTGCTAGTACGTCTCTCTAGACCTGCCGTGTGGTGGCGCTCGGTCTGCAATTACTGACAGTGGCGACACGCGGGTCCGTCGTATACTAGCGTACCGCGGCCGATTTAAAAGCTACCACCTAGCATGTGTGGTGTCTGGCGGTGACACCACAGAGCGTCCAGAAGTTACATCTTTGTTCTGCCGTTTGGGACGTAGATAGGAAAATGTTTAACGTGTAGCTATGCCATACAACTATCGTTTCTTGCCACGTAACTTATCGCTGAGAAAATGAGGATATGCCCCATCTGAAAATGAGCCCGTAAACGTGTAACGTTACATGCAGAAAGTCATATACACTACTGGCCATAAAAATTGCTACACCAAAAAGAAATGCAGATGATAAACGGGTATTCATTGGACAAATATATTATACTAGAACTGACATGTGATTACATTTTCACGCAATTTGGGTGCATAGATCCTGAGAAATCAGTACCCACAACATCCACCTCTGGCCGTAATAACGGCCTTGATACGCCTGGCCATTGAGTCAAACAGAGGTTGTATGGCGTGTACAGGTACAGCTGCCCATGCAGCTTCAACACAATACAACAGTTCATCAAGAGTAGTGACTGGCGTATTGTGACGAGACAGTTGCTCGGCCACCATTGACCAGGCGTTTTCAATTGGTAAGAGATCTGGAGAATGTGCTGGCCTGTGCAGCAGTCGAACATTTTCTGTATGCAGAAAGGCCCGTACAGGACCCTCAACATGCGGTTGTGCATTATCCTGGTGATATGTAGGGTTTCGCAGGTATCGAATGAAGGGTAGAGCCACGGGTCATAACACATCCGAAATGTAACATCAACTGTTCAAAGTGCCGGCAATGCGAACAAGAGGCGACCAAAACATGTAACCAATGGCACCACATACCATCACGCCGAGTAATACGCCACTATGGCGATGACGAATACACGATTCCAACGTGCGTTCACCGCGATGTCCTCTAACACGGATACGACCACCATGATGCTGTAAACAGAACTTGTATTCATCCGAAAAAATGACGTTTTGCCATTCGTGCACACAGGTTCGTCGTTGAGTACACCATCGCACGCGCTCCTGTCTGTGATATAGCGTCATGGGTAACCGCAGCCATGGTCTCCGAGTTGATAGTCCATGCTGCTGCAAACGTCGTCGAACTGTTCGTGCACATGGTTGTTGTCTTGCAAAAGTCCCTATCTGTTGCTTCGGGGATCCAGACGTGGCTGCACGATCCGTTACAGCCATGCGGATAAGATGTCTGTCATCTTGACTGCTAGTGATGCGAGGCCGTTGGGATCCAGCACGATGTATCGTATTACCCTCCTGAACCCACCGATTCCATGTTCTTCTACCAGTCATTGGATCTCGACAAACGCGACCAGCAATGTCACGATACGATAAACTGCAATCGCGATAGGCTACAATCCGACGTTTATCAAAGTCGGAAACGTGATGGTACGCATTTCTCCGCCTTACACGAGGCATCACAACAACGTTTCACCAGGTAACGCCGGTCAACTGCTGTTTGTGTATGAGAAATCGGTTGGAAACTTTCCTCATGTCAGCACGTTGTAGGTGTCGCCACCGGCGCCGACCTTGTGTGAATGCTCTGAAATGCTTATTATTTGTATATCACAGCATCTTCTTCCTGTCGTTTAAATGTCGCGTCTGTTGCACGTCATCTTCGCGGTGTAGCAATTTTAATGGCCAGTAGTGTACATATACTGCACAAAGAACAGTAAGTCTGGACGGGCTACATGAGGGTGGCAAGTTGCGGTATAGTGGCTACACAACGCACGTATTTGACATGCTGGGAAACAGACCAACAAATCGTTCTAAATAGGACATTGTACTGTTGTTACTGAGTGCCAAAACAAAGAGTTCTCCACAGATGCATTAAAGGTTAGCCTCTGCATTAATTGTCTGTGGTGCTGTTTTAATTCTTTGATTTTATTTATAAAGCACTCACTCTGTCATCAGGCCACGAGTGGCTTACCGAGACCATCCGACCGCCATGTCATCCTCAGAGGAGTGTGCGGATAGGAGGTTCGTGGGGTCAGCACACCACTCTCCCAGTCGTTAGGATGGTATTCTTGACCGAAGCCTCTACTATTCGGTCGAGTAGCTCCTCAATTGGCATCACGAGGCTGAGTGTATACCGAAAAATGGTAACAGTGAATGGCGGACTGGATGGTCACCCATCCAAGTGCTGGCCACACCCAACAGCGCTTAATTTCGGTGATCTCACGGGAACCGATGTATCCACTGCGGCAAGGCCGTTGCGTTTATTTATAAAGAAATTTGCAAATTAATATGTGTAAGGAAGTGAAGGTACTTAAACAACGAAGGGCGAAACCGGCGAGACAGAGTAATGTAGCACAACCGACTAGCAAATGCCATCCCAGTTATGCAACGTACAAAATGTAACTTGAAGTTGATTACACAGAAATAACTGACTGTAATGAGATGATATGTGCAAGTTTTCATACACACTCGTATACAGTGTATATAATTAGAATGCTTGACATTCTGAGAGAAAAAGAAAGAAAAAAGAAAAACCGATGTATAAAGGAATGATGGCGAGGCAGGAAGGTATTCTCTTGACCAAGGTAGTAAGTTACGTAACAGCGATGAGAAAGGAAGAGCAGGGTAGGTATTTGGGCCTTTTGGTCAGTGTTCTCGTCGGTCTAAGGTGGTAAGGCAAGTGACAGCGTAATGTACAGTTAGTTGGGACATAATCAATTCAGTGCAGCACTTTGGTAGTGTATACTCGTTTTGTGCTGATACAGACGTTTGTTACTGAACTTTCTTGTCGGTAAATTCGTTAGTAAAATAAATGAGATAACTGCTCCACAGTTGCTGAACCAACAGTCTTTCATTACACATACAAACGGTCCCGTTACACTTAAAATTTCACCACCTGATGTAAAAAAATCACTTAACCATATATCATCCTTCCCTCAATGTTGTCTAGGACATTGGGGCGAGGATGATCTTAGAAGGTTAAGTGATTTTATTTTTTACACCAGATGGTAGAACTTTAAGTGTTCCGAAACTGGTCGAGTGTGCAGTTAAATACCCGTGATTCAGCAACTGTTGCGCTGTTCCTTCATTTTGCAAATGGACTTGTACCATCTTAGTATATAAAATGGTTATTCTGTGTGGCACAAATGCTTGGCAGGTTTCTGGAGGGATATGGTGCCAAATGATTCAAAAATGGCCCTCGGATTACTGTTCGCCAGTTGACATTTTTCCAGTCACTCTGGTAGAAAGTACAGTAATCTCAAAGATTGCAGAATACGTCGCCAGTGGAATTTGTTCCATGTTTTTGGAAGCTGCATTGAGCATGTGTCAGAGCTCACGACTTGAATTTGGCAGTGATTTAGCGCCATTCGACAGTCCTTAAGTGCACGCTAGAAAGAAAAAGAATCGAGTCAGGTGAGCGGTACCGCACTGCTGTTCAAGACACATACTAATAAGCGCTGTATAGAAACATGATGTTTTCATAGTAAAAGAGATGTATCTACTTCACACTATTAAGGTTAGCACAATAGAACCATTGATATGTAGATACGTTATTCACGATTTTGGTCACGCGACTGTAAATAAAGGTTTTCCTGTCGATTGGATCACTTTATTCATCCTAAACCAGTCGCTGAGTGAGTGAATATAGGTACCTTTGTAAGGTCACAGTTTTTTTTTTTTAAAAAAAATCTTTATTTCCATATAATATTAATTATAACAATGTAGCCCACTACCTTATCTAATTAGTGGGCCGAAGGTCTTATACATTTTACATTTGCAGCTTTTCTAATATAAGTTAGTAAGTAGTTAGTGATAAGTAACAAGTACCTGGAAACTACAATGGGCAATTAGTATGTTGGTTAAGGACTAATGGTTAACTAAGTAACTAACTCTATACTACTTACTAAGCCTGCAGCGTTACAAAGGTGTCAGCTACTAATATAAACCTACTGTTTGGCCTTGCTCATTGAGCTAACCCCAATGAGCGTGCCCCTGACACTGGGCAGGCCATGGAGTTGGTCGCTGCAGGTTCCTAAAAGTTTGCGGCTTGGCAGAAGTTTCTTTAATGTATCGTACCTATGAGTGCCACGTATATATTTAGACGTAGGAGAGTAGCCCTTTTGACTGGCGGAGGCCCTGACTTCCTCCATGCCAGATGAACAACGACAACTGTCTAAGGTTTGCAGTTAAAAATAATTAGTGATGCAGTACTCCCACTCGCAAGCGTCGCGGGTTCGAGTCCAGGTCAGGGCACACATTTTCATCTGTCCCCGGAGTAGGTATTGAAATCAATGGAGAAGAAGTAAAAACTTTGAGGTTCGCCGATGACATTGTAATTCTGTCAGAGAGAGCAAACGACTTGGAAGAGCAGTTGAACGGAATGGACAGTGTCTTGAAAGGAGGATATAAGATGAACATCAACAAAAGCAAAACGAGGATAATGGAATGTAGTCGAATTAAGTCGGGTGATGCTGAGGAAATTAGATTAGGAAATGAGACACTTAAAGCAGTAAAGGAGTTTTGCTATTTGGGGAGCAAATAACAGGATAGTCGAAGTAGAGAGGATATAATATGTAGACTGGCAATGGCAAGGAAAGCGTTTCCGAAGAAGAGAAATTTGTTAACATCGACCGTGACGTATGTCAACGCCTGTAAGCAGCTAAGGGTGATCATTTCATTGTAATTTCAATAAACATTTTAGTGTGTGTACAAAGCAGACCAACACTCTCTTAAGCAGTCATTCCTATTTCTAAGAACTGTCATCAGGCTGATGCACACAACTGTAGATCTACATCGCTAGAAATGTACGTTTGCCTTTCCTTAATTTTTCTTCTAAGATAAGTGGTAGGGTCAGTATGCCTCACGTGTCCCAAAATTTGTACGGAATCCAAACTGATCATCCCCGAGGTCGGCTTCTACCTATCTGGTACTAAAAGAAGTGTATGGCGAAGACTGTTTATAACATCGAGTATTGATTTAAATGTCAGGAAGTCGTTTCTGAAAGTATTTGTATGGAGTGTAGCCATGTACGGAAGTGAAACATGGACGATAAATAGTTTGAACAAGATGAGAATAGAAGCTTTCGAAATGTGGTGCTACAGAAGAATGCTGAAGATTAGATGGGTGGATCCCATAATTAATGAGGAGGTATTGAATGGAATTGGAGAGAAGAGGAATTTGTGGCACAACTTGACTAGAAGAAGGTATCGGTTGGTAGGACATGTTCTGAGGCATCAAGGGATCACCAATTTAGTACTGGAGGGCAGCGTGGAGGGTAAAAATCATAGAGGGAGACCAAGAGATGAATACACTAAGCAGATTCAGAAGGATGTAGGCTGCAGTAGGTACTGGAAGTTTGCACAGGATAGAGTAGCATGGAGGGCTGCATCAAACCAGTCTCAGGACTGAAGACAACAACAACAACAAGAGGTTTCAGTAACAGTTTTTCCAAGATTCACGTGAAACTTCGCGTCAATTTATTGCTCTATTATTACTCTTATCATTTTTTAGGGAAGACAAAATAACAGCTCTTACACAAACGGAGGCCACGGCCACACTGATTTGTTTACAGACACCAGACTGACGAAGCTTCGCACTTGACAGCTATTGGTCATTCATCTATGGCATATGTGTACTTACTCTGTTACAGCATCACTCCCGTTATTTCATAGCGGCACCTCGGATGATATTGTGGAATGTGCTTAGAATGAGATTTATTGTTGTATCATGTTTTCTTTTCAACACAGAGATACAGAGTGAGATAGAGAGGAGTGGAGGGAGGGAGGAAGAGGGAGAGAGAGGGGGAGGAGAGGGAGAGAGAGAGAGAGTTAGAGGGAGGATGAATAGACTGGATGAAGTGAAAGGAGGGGGGGGGCAGTTATTGACAAATTAATGAACTCTGTGTTGTTCGCGAGCTGAGCTTCCATTTTGTTCTACAGTACACGAGAGAATTAGTGCACCGGCTCTCCTAGGCACTCCAGCATGCACACGCTGGTGGTTGCTCCAGAGGTCTGCTGAAGTGGGGCGATGAAGCGGCGCGTTGCAGGAATTCCCGGTACGCGTTGCAAGCGGGGCGGAATTCTGAGCGAGTAATGACAGTTTGTTTTCTTTTGACAAAAGAGCAGACGTGAACAAATACCGTGGAAACGCCGGTCCATTTCGCCGGAGCTGCAAGCGCGCGCGCCACGAAAGCAAGCCATTCTGACGGAAACACTTAATTAACGCTACAGTTTAAAATGTAGCCGCTGACGAAACTATTTCCCCCGTCGTAATTAATTCATCTGCGCGACGACTGCAGAAGAATTTAATTTAAACAGAGCAGGCTGCAGAGCGGTGCGGATACGCCTACATGCTCGGATGCGGGAGAGGAATGCACGTGCTGGCCTCCACTGGCGGGCACTGCATCACCGGACTGAGGGTACTCTGTTAGTCTCACCAAGCTAATGCGTGACGCATGTGCACAGTGCGGCGTTAGTTCCGCGCTGTCGATTCGGCCGCGATCTGACGAACTGTAATTCATCTCTTCGCTCTCGAAATACGTTCAACCGTTACCAACTGCAGCAGCTCAGATGTCAATCGAGAATCTAATCGAATACAGCGCGAGGGATAAGTTTATTATTCTTTTCGCTGTATCGCTGTTACCAACAGCCGTCACGCCAGGGAGGAGAAACATAGTCCACAAATGAAAGTTAAAACATGCAGGAAACATCTCTGTTGCCCACGTCTATTTCAAAATTTGGATAAATATTTTCACTGTTCCAAGCTTTAGTCCTGCCAAATATTTACTACTGCGATTTAGTTCCACAAGTCGCTTATACCAGAAACTTTTGGTGACTCGTGCTACCCATTAACGCTTGGGTAACATACGCGTGTAACATGTAAAATAACAATTAAAATAAAAGCACAAAGTTTTGATTTTATCCATACTGGATGAGAGGTCGTGGTCGTGAATGTCAAAATGGTAGGCATGTTTTTAAAATATTTAGGAAACCAACCCCAAACTGATACGAGGGCAGTTCAATAAGTAATGCAACACATTTTTTTTCTCGGCCAATTTTGGTTGAAAAAACCGGAAATTTCTTGTGGAATATTTTCAAACATTCCCGCTTCGTCTCGTATAGTTTCATTGACTTCCGACAGGTGGAAGCGCTGTACTGAGCTGCTAAAATGGCGTCTGTAACGGATGTGCGTTGCAAACAACGGGCAGTGATCGAGTTTCTTTTGGCGGAAAACCAGGGCATCTCAGATATTCATAGGCGCTTGCAGAATGTCTACGGTGATCTGGCAGTGGACAAAAGAACGGTGAGTCGTTGGGCAAAACGTGTGTCATCATCGCCGCAAGGTCAAGCAAGACTGTCTGATCTCCCGCGTGCGGGCCGGCCGTGCACAGCTGTGACTCCTGCAATGGCGGAGCGTGCGAACACACTCGTTCGAGATGATCGACGGATCACCATCAAACAACTCAGTGCTCAACTTGACATCTCTGTTGGTAGTGCTGTCACAGTTGTTCACCAGTTGGGATATTCAAAGGTTTGTTCCCGCTTGGTCCCTCGTTGTCTAACCGAACACCATAAAGAGCAAAGGAGAACCATCTGTGCGGAATTGCTTGCTCGTCATGTGGCTGAGGGTGACAATTTCTTGTCAAAGATTGTTACAGGCGATGAAACATGGGTTTATCACTTCGAACCTGAAACAAAACGGCAATCAATGGAGTGGCGCCACACCCACTCCCCTACCAAGAAAAAGTTTAAAGCCATACCCTCAGCCAGTAAAGTCATGGTTACAGTCTTCTGGGACGCAGAAGGAGTTATTCTGTTCGATGTCCTTCCCCATGGTCAAACGATCAACTCTGAAGTGTATTGCGCTACTCTTCAGAAATTGAAGAAACGATTTCAGCGTGTTCGTAGGCACAAAAATCTGAACGAACTTCTCCTTCTTCATGACACGCAAGCCCTCACACAAGTCTTCGCACCCGAGAGGAGCTCACAAAACTTCAGTGGACTGTTCTTCCTCATGCACCTTACAGCCCCGATCTCGCACCGATGGATTTCCACATGTTTGGCCCAATGAAGGACGAAATCCGTGGGAGGCACTACGCGGATGATGAAGAAGTTATTGATGCAGTACGACGTTGGCTCCGATATCGGCCAGTGGAATGGTACCGTGCAGGCATAGAGGCCCTCATTTCAAGGTGGCGTAAGGCCGTAGCATTGAATGGAGATTACGTTGAAAAATAGTGTTGTGTAGCTAAAAGATTAGGGAATAACCTGGTGTATTTCAATGCTGAATAAAACAACCCCTGTTTAGAAAAAAAATTTGTTGCATTACTTATTGAACTGCCCTCGTATGTTGATACAAAATAATTCCTGCCATCCTAATAGAAAGAAATTTTCTGCTTTTAGATCTTTGATAGATAGAGCCTTTTGAGTCCCTATGAATGAAGAAGACAGTGAACATCGTGAAACAACTAGCCAGAGCTAACGGATATCACCAAAAAGTTGTCAATAAATTAATACGGCAGAAACAGCGCGCGAATGCAAGGAAGAATACCGCAAATAATATTACGAGAGTCACAATACCATATTTCCGTGATATTTCGCAGAAAGTGGCTAACATTTTCAAACCTTTTAAAGTTGATACCGTTTTTCAGACCAATAATACGCTGCGGTTTAAACTAAGAAATAATTTACAGCAGGAAAGCGATAAATATGAGAGAGCTGGAGTCTATAAAATTCAATGTAACACGTGCAAGGCAAGCTATGTAGGCCAAACTGGTAGGTCCTTTAAAGTACGTTACAAAGAACATAGCGATGTTTTCCGGCTTAATAGTTTCGAAAAGTCAGCTGTAGCCACGCATATTTGGGAAACGGGGCACCCCATGTTGGGAATACATCAGGATCTCGTTATTTTACATAGACAGGAAAAGGCAAAAAGCTAGATCTACTAGAACAGCTGGAAATTACGATACATAGCGTGGATAATCAGAACACACTGAATGAACAGCTAACTGGTGATACAAATAACTTTTTCAAACATTTCACTGGTTCCTTTTACTAACTACATTTTTAGCAATTGGCAGGATACCATCATTTCATGAGGTCCTTGGAACATGTACACGTTATCTGTTTGTATATACATCTCTGTGACATCCTTGTTTACTTGCACGTGAGCTCACTCGCGTTTCAGTGTCGTGTTTGGCTACGTGGTATGTGGTATCAACGAAGACGCACGGGCGGTTTACGACGATAGAGGAGAGAGCCATGTGGTTAGATTTTGAACACCATAGGCGACACCATTTTAGAGTTTTTTGTGTTTTGACGACTATGTGGAGATGCACCTTGGGAGACACGGCTGCAACAAGGGAAGTAGCCACGATGTTTTAATTTTATTATCAATTTTATTGTGCCTGGTGCATGTTCCATTTTAGCAAGTTTTAACAGGTTCTTTTACTTTTTATTATTCTGATGATGAAAGCTTGACTTCTGAAACGCGTCAATCAAGTGGTTGAGCCGATATATTTTTTTAACAAAAGCACAAAGCACCAAACCACAGACAACAACACTACTGAACCAAACACAATCACGCTGTCCCATAACAACTACACAGGATAATCAGGAAAAGATGAAAGAAAACACAAGATGGTACTCAGTGACATACGAACACAAACTCACCCATAAAATTACCAGCATTTTCAAAAGACATGGAATAAACATAGCATACACAACATACAATTCTGTACAAAAATACACCCCAAAACTGATAAAAAAAAGAGACACACACCAGAAAGCAGGTAGGGCCTATATGTCAAGTACAGTGTAAGACTTGTGAAGGCAGATACATAGGATAAACATGTAGAACATTTGATGTCAGATACAAAGAACACATAAGAACCACGAAATATGGGACAAACCACTTCACATTTCCAGGACACCTAAGAGAATATAACCACAAACCAACGACTAGTGAAGAAGACATCAAAATAATTAGAATCAACAATAAAAAACATCGAACTCTACAAGAAAATTACCACATACAAAAAAATAAAGCAGAAAGGAAAACCCTGTTGAATGATGAAGTACACATGGCAAGCAATTCATTGTTTACACTAATAGATAAAATAATAAAAGGACGCTACCAAAGAGGATTTATGTAATAATACCATCCAATATAATAATACCGCCCAACATCTTTAGACTCACTTATCCATGAAACGAAAATTCAAATCAGTTTTCATCAAAACTTTCAACCACTCGCTAAAACACACACACACACACACACACACACACACACATACACACACACACACACACACACACACACACATAGAAATACTCAAACTCCCTTCACCTCTCTCTCTCTCTCTCTCTCTTTCTCTCTCTCTCTCTCTCTCTCTCTCTCTCTCTCTCTCTCAAACACACACACGATATAAACATCATCAATAGAAGCTGGTTTTAAACATATACTTCGTTAGGTTGGCAAAGAGTAGTTAAACAAGCCAAAGAGGAGGGAACACGTAATGGAGTTGCAATATTTACGTTATTAAAAGCGGGCCGGCCGGTGTGGCCGAATGGTTCTAGGCGCTTCAGTCCGGAACAGCATTGCTGCTACGGTCACAGGTTCGAATCCTGCCTCGGGCATGGATATGTGTGATGTCCTTAGGTTAGTTAGGTTTAAGTAGTTCTAAGTTTTAGGGGACTGATGATCTCAGATGTTAAGTCCCATAGTGCTCAGACATTTAAACCATTTGTTAAAAGCGGTTTCCGAAGAAATAGTTATATTGAGGGGCAAAAGAACGATAGTACACCACAAAAAAGAAGGAGAAACATGGTGAACAGTGTGAAGAAGGTCAGGACTCAAAGTCGTGCTTATAGAGTGGTAGTGCAATCTCCAGACCAGATGAGAGGGAACGCAGATCAGCAAATCGTAAGTAATTACTTTTTCACATAAAATATCGTGATACGAACTGTTTAATAATCTAAAAATAACAACTGTATCGTTATAGATCCCACTGATGATGCCTTAGAACATGAAAAAGGCGTCTGGAAAAAATAAATTAAGATGGCAGCAGGAAAAGGCGGTTTTACTTGCAAAACAATTATTTGGATGATCGTTCACTTAAGTGGGTCCTGTGCTCAGACAGGGTACATGCACCTGGGTCTGCGACATGATTGCGACATGCTCTGTTTCAGTCATCAGGTTCTTAGTCACTGGTGCTGGTGTGCTGAATACCTTTCTCCATAAGCTGGATTTCAACCATTCGACTCTGGAACAATCGACTAACATGTATTTCATCTAAGACTTCGGTGCATATTAAATGTTCGTGTAGCAGTTTTGGCAGGGAGACACCCTTCGCGGCTGTTCAAGTCCTTCAACTTGACACCACTTTGATGTTTTGTGCTTTTAACGAAGATGAGCAGTAATGAATAGAACAACACAAACTCCCAGTCCCTGAGAGAATGAAATCTCCGGCTCGGCCGGGAATAGAACATAGAACCTCGTGATATAGAGGCACCGACACTAAGCACGAGCTGTGGAAATCACAGAGTATTCAACTGGATATTATGCTTCGTTCATTATCAATAAATTATAATCGGTTTTCATGCAGTGCGCTAAAGTAGTTATATACATGAAATTTGAGAAATAACAAATTGTGGCGCTTTTGTGTGTGTGTGTGTGTGTGTGTGTGTGTGTGTGTTGTGTGGTGGAGGGCGTGTGGGAATGTGGAGCATACATGTAGGTATGAGTGTGACTGCCAACTTACAAATTTGGGATTATACGATGTAAACCAGGGGCGGGCAGGAATCCTGCACATGTGCGGTGCAGTTGCACGCGTGCAGTTAACAGGTGTTCTGCGTGCACACAGGGGCAAGCTGGCCACCCGCTTATCCCCCATCCCCACCATACCTTCTGGCCGCTCCTTCCTCTGTAATGCGTTTTGTTTCCTAGCTTGCTTTATTGAGTGAATGAATAAGGTTAGTAGAAGTGCTTGAAAGAAATCATGGTTAGAAAGAGTACCTATTACCTATGATACGTTTTACTTAATTATCACAGGTGGAGTTTACAATACGTTTAATATCTGGAACAAAATTTCTACATACAGACAAACACAAACAGTTACGTAAATTTTCATCACTGATGTTTGCTCTTAACCGAGACTTATTAATTCAGCAAATGGTTTTCCAGCTCTCGCTATATTAAGCGCAGTCTTATAACTTGCACATACCGCTGGGCTATTATTGTTGTCGTCCTGAAAACTTGAAAACAGTGCTCCATAAAATGTTAAATCAGTTAGATGAGAGACATGACGAGAGAAAGTCGCAGATCTCCTGTGACAACAGCAACTACGTCAAATTCAAATGGCTCTGAGCACTATGGGACTTAACTGCTGTGGTCATCAGTCCCCTAGAACTTAGAACTACTTAAACCTAACTAACCTAAGGACATCACACACATCCATGCCCGAGGCAGGATTCGAACCTGCGACCACAGCGGTCGCGCGGTTCCAGCTGTAGTGCCTAGAACCGCTCGGCCACTCCGGCCGGCCAACTACGATAGATTCATCTGGTATCGTCAGATCGCTCTTCTTAAGCTCAGTCAATTCCCCATCCGCTCAGAATCCGACAATAAATTGTACTCGTCCTTGTGAAATTTATTATAATGGCCTTCAATTCTAAACTTCCGTTGACCAGTGAGAATACTGCCACATATTAAACATTTCGAATTTTCACGTTTTTGCACAAAGAAAAAATGATTCTTCCATTACTTTTTAAAAGATAGCAAATCTCCACTTCTCCGTTTCTTGGAATACAACGTTCACTACATAGTGTTCGCTTCGCATCAACGTCCGCAGCTTAGCCTGGCACTACACTGCCGCAACCTGCCGGCTGTCGCCACAGCCCCGGTCGACGCCTGCACGCGAGCAGCACACGTGCAGCGCTGTGCGCTCATGAGCCGCGTGCAACGTTTGCCCGCCCCTGATGTAAACAGTAGTTGTAGTTGTATGATACGTGAGACGGTGGATGATAATGAAGTAGGGGAAAAACATTGCACTGTTAAAAGTTAAGGACGAACTAGATAGTGTACCATAGTGTATTAACGACTCGCTGAAAATGAATGAGAATGTGAGAGCACGTTGCCAGAGGTCTAACAGGAGTGGAGGGCACATAGCCCTGTAACACGAGCAGTTGAAGAAAAGGGCAAAGACAGCGTGTGTCAATCAGCGGGTAGTTACACAGCACTGTGGTGCTGAAACTTCGTTGCAGATTAAACTGCATGCCGGACCGAGACTCGAACTCAGGTCTTTGCCTTTCGTGGGCAAGTGCTCTACCACCTTTTTTTCCTTTTTTTTTAATAACCTGGGACCTTCCGCTTATTTTTGAGTCACATTACCATTTTTTGTATTTTTTTAAATTTGTTTTTAAAGAAGGTAGGAGAAACAGAAACCTTTATTATTCACAAAACCATAGAAGGTCCTTATAAATTTTAACTGTGCTGTCGTCCTACCCTGCAGCATGATATAACAACAAAGTCAAAGCGGGACCACCTCCGACACCCTTTAAAAAAAGTATTTACAGATATTAAAACAAAATTCGAAGAAACATTCCATTGATAACTGTGCAAGGGTTAGTTCTTCCTGGGTCGCATACTTGCGTAGTTTTCCTTAGCTGATCACGTTACGTGGCCGGTTTCACAACGATAGCACTGCTGCTCATCTTTGCGCACCCAGCACACCCCAAGTATATGGCGGGTCCGAAAAAGCCATTCCCAGGCAACTGGCATACCATTCCTTGTACTTTCGTAGCCCTAACATTTTTGTTTGTCCATCTTGCAAGTATTGCCAGTAATCCAGAACGCTCAGACGTGTGTCTCTATATATGTAATGGACCGTTACACCTGTGATACACGCCACTGCGTTCTTCTTATGGCGCGGAAATTACGTTACCTCCGGAAAAAATAGTATGTCGGATGATATTGCTGTATATATAGTGCGCCGCGTGAACGTTATTATCTTCCTTGCTTGAGTCCAAACAGCCAACGCCTCACCGCAGACTAGCCGGTGGTCGTTCGTATACAGCAGGCTGTTCCAACCGAGCTCCAGGGAGCCGGAGCGCTCCGGAGCGCTCACTGCGACAGGTCGGAGCCCGCGTGGAGGGGGAAAGCGAACTCACTGCCCCCTGGCCGCATGCAGCCGCAACTGACGCAATAATCCGTCTTCAATGACAGCTATGACTAGCCGTGGGAGCCCTGTACTTCTATTGGAGGATACCTTTCTATCCATTGGGAGGGAAGGTCGTGCTGTATGTCATAAAGTATTTAATTCTGCGAAGAGGTACAATATACGACGACATTATACACGTCTTCAAGTAACTGAAGAACTCTTGGATGTGGTACCACTCGATTACACCGCAACAGGACGTGACTTTTTGAAGCTATTTGTGAATCAGTGGACAATATGAATTTGCCGTGGGATATGTTCCATTCTGTAGCGACAGACGGTGCACCACAAACTATCGGGCGTCACCAAGGTTATGCTTCTCGTTTGAAAAATAAACTCAGGGACGAATTAGGGAAAGACATTTTGGCTCTTCATGGTTTTATTCACCAACAGGCACTGTGCGCTGAAACAATAGAGCTAGGTGGCGTAATGAAAGATGTCGTGAAGTGTGTGAATTTTGTGCGGCGTCACGGTATGAATCATCGCCAATTCAAAGGATTCCTGAAAGATATGGAAGCATAGTATGGGGATATACCTTACCACAGTACAGTTCGTTGGCTGAGTCGGGGAAAAGTTCTTGATGTTTTCTTTGCCATTCGTGAGGAAATATCCCTTTTTCTCGAAATGAAAGAGGAAGAAATGCGTTGTCTGAAAGATATAAAATGGATATCAGACCTGGCGTTCCTAGCTGACATAACTATGCATCTGAATAATTTAAATCTGTCATTGCAGGGCAAAGGGCAGCTAATCGTTGACATGCACGACCAAATCAAAGCGTTGATGGGAAAGTTACGTTTATTTGAGAGGCAGATGAGTAATGGACATTTAACGTTCTTCAATAGTCTTGCTTCTTTAAAACTACGTGAAGGTACTACTTTCGGCGATGACCAAGCAAAGTTAAAACAGCTCATCACGTCGTTTGAAACACGATTCCGACACATCACTAGTTTGGAAATGGAACTTAAGGTGTTCAGAACTCATTTCTCAGTTTCCTCCGATGACATTTCATCGTCAGTACAATTGGAGATTATTGACTTGCAAAATTCAACTATGTTGAAATTGAGGTACTACAACACGTTGCATTTTTCACGATGGTATCGTTCATTACAGCAAAAACATTTCCCAAGCTACACAACAATGCGGCTCAGATCATGTGCATGTTTGGATCTACTTACTATTGTGAGCAGCTTTTCTCAGCAATGAAAAGAGTAAAAAGTAAGAAACGATCGTTTCTTCAGGAAGCAACGATGAAGGCCATCCTCCGCGTTAACGCTGCGAACACTGTGACGACTGATATTTCCGATCTTGTAATGAAAAGAAAATTTCAAGCTGCAGAGGCCCAATAAATTTAGTATGCAATTTCTTGTAAAACAGTTGTTTCTTATTTATTTCCTGGACATCGTATTTCCTGGTGTAGTATGTCACCACATCTTAGCATCTAAGAGTATGAGGTTGTCGATCTTGTAAGACGCAGCTGGCACGTCAAAACGCTTGCCCTGCCGCCTGCCTCAGCCAGCCGTGCCACGTGCCGGCGTGCCGGCCCACTTGAATGGTCGCAGCGAGCGACACGGCTCCCTGGAGCAGGGAGCGCTCCGCGGCTCACAACGGAGCCCACTAGCTGGAACAGCCTAGTATACAGCATGCCGCATTGCTGACACATCGGCGAATCCGCTAAATGTATTGCATACATTTTGTCATTCGTTGCCCATTTCCGGGCCAGTACAATGTACCACGTTGACCTGACTGTTGTAGGTAGGTGGGGGTGGTGTACCGTGCGCCACATCACATGCCAATTAACGGCTGGACGTTTCCGTTCCACCCTGTTCCGGGCGACCTGTCGAAGAAGCAGATGGTACACGCCCTTCGATATCGACTGTCGGGATGTCGGTAAACGCTCTCGAACGTAACTGTGTTCAGAGTTAAACGTGCGCACATACGTTAACGGAGCCGATATATGGCCGACACTGACTGGAGTAGGATGCGATGTTGGTACTAGTTCTTCGATTATCCTCCCCGTGAGCGAGTGATTCCTGTTGCGCCACCATTTTAGCACAATATTAGTATACATGGCACGCGCCTTCTCGTGCACGTTCACTAAATCAACGCCCCCTCCTCGCACTGGGAGGGTAAGCGTGTTGTGCTGCACCTTAAAGAACTGTCCCAGGCTTACATAGTACCCAAAAGCCGCGTAAATCGCCATAGCCATCGTGCGCGTCAAGGGGAGACGGTGTGTCAGGTGGTACATAATGGAAGCGAGATAAAAGTTGACGAGTAACACTCGCTGCAGCGTATCCATCGACCTTAGGGCGTCGTACTGACGTGCTGAGTTTGAGAAACAGCCGTCGGCAGTTGCCCGCAGCCGTTCCGTCCCCTCCCCGCCCCCCCCCCCCCACTCCGTCTCCTTATGAAAGGTGATACCCAAACACCGGAAGGTTTGCACTACAGGTAAGGTTCCTTCGGTTCCTGGTTGTAGTCTACGCCCCCGACGTATGAATTGTGATTTTCCTGTGCGGTTGGTCCCGGCGGAGGTTCGAGTCCTCCCTCGGGCATGGGTGTGTGTGTTTGTCCTTAGGGTGATTTAGGTTAAGTAGTGTGTAAGCATAGGGACTGATGACCTTAGCAGTTAAGTCTCATAAGACTTCACACGTATTTGAACATTTTTTTGTGATTTTCGGAAGTTGTCCTCGCTGTCAGTTGCCATGCCATACGGCTGTAGCCAATCCAGTGCTGACTGGACGAGGAACACAATGTCATCCACATATGCTCTACATTTGAATGATAGATGCCGCAGAGAGATCCCGGTAAGAAGGCGGCGAAGGCCTGCGAGGCACGGTTCTAAGGCGATCGCATATAGAGGGATCTTCAAGGGGCAACACTGTCTGACTGATCTTAAGATCCTAAAACACTGTTCTCCCTCCATTGATTGCCTTCGCCGATCTGGCGTCGTGCAATAGCCGGATCACTGCAGTGGTCAATAAAGGCGATACACCCATCCTATTCATCCCTGCCGCGAGGTACACGTGATTCACTCAATCAAAAGCATGCTCGAAATGTACGGCAACCAGTGCCCCCCGGAACCAGCATGCAACCACGAGGGCGACGACGTTATGATAGTCTCCCAAGGAGGTGTGTATATTACGCATGCCGCCAGGACAATTCTGATCGGCATGTATTCGATCCGCCAGCGACGTTTTGATATTTCTGCCCAGTATGCGCATAAAAATCATGTAGGAATTGTTAAGGAGGGTGAAAGGGGCAATAATCACAAGGCCGTTTGCCACCACAGGCTTGGGTATCGGGATCATGAGCCCTTCCGCGAATTTAATAAGAACCGGTACTTCTTGCCGCGAAAGCTCATTAAACATGCATAACGTCATGGGTGTCGTAATGGTCACAAACGCACGGTAAAATTCCAACGGGAATCCATCTGGACCTGGGGCCTTGTTGGAGGCACCTCGTGTAATCGCTTCCTCCAGCTCCTCACACGTAATTTCAGGTAACACGTCCGCTTCCTCGTTCACACGCGTCGCGTCTGGGATCTCTTCCAGGACGTCCTCCAGCTCCGTCTGACCCTCCTCGTCGCTCGCATAGAATCTGCTAAAATTACCAGTGAACTCCTGTGCTATTCCCCTTTGTGTTGAAAGTGACGGCCATCGGAGAGATCGATCTCATGAATTAACGTCCTTCGTCTTCTTCTTCTTTCCTTATCACATTGGCATCGAGGGAACCTCGTTGGGCAGGCAGTCCTGCGACCTCGCTCGTATCATCGTACCTGCAATCTTCAGCGTCGCAAGTTGTACCAGCTTCGCCTTGACTCGGTGGACGGCCGTCTGACGTTCTTGTGCAGGTGGTTGAGCTAACAGTTCTCGGAGGGCCGTAAAGTAAAAGTCAGTTGTCGTGCGCTGCCATTGAGAAAGCTCCTTCCCATAACGTATTAACGTCCTCCGTAAAGGCCGGCCGCAGTGGCCGAGCGGTTCTAGGCGCTTCAATCTGGTACCAGGCGACCGCTACGGTCGCCGGTTCGAATCCTGCCTCGGGCATGGATGTGTGCGATGTCCTTAGGTTAGTTAGGTTTGAGTAGTTCTAAGTCTAGGTGACTGATGACCTCAGATGTTAAGTCCCATAGTTCTCAGAGTCATTTGAACCTCCGTAAAGCTGGCTTCGCGCAGTCGATCCACCACTGTAGTACAGAACCGTAAGAATTCGTCAACGGAGGCAGCCTTGCGTCGGCATTCTGCATCACGCAGGTGCGAGACGTTCATCTTCCAAGTACCCCTCCGTCTCCCTACCTGCTGTCTATCAAGGTTAACCGTACAAATGTATGACTCACGGTGTGTAAACGCGGTCGGTCAGATATCTGCGTCCACCGTCGAGATCAAATGGTTCAAATGGCTCTGAGCACTATGGGACTTAACATCTATGGTCATGAGTCCCCTAGAACTTAGAACTACTTAAACCTAACTAACCTAAGGACATCACACAACACCCAGTTATCACGAGGCATAGAAAATCCCTAAACGCGCCGGGAATCGAACCCGGGAACCCGGGCGCGGGAAGCGAGAACGCTACCGCACGACCACGAGCTGCGGACCCGTCGAGATCGCTAACGCTCTTGAAACGTAGGTCCGATCCAAACAACTCGCGGAATGGCTCGTAAAAAATGTATGTCCTGGTTGGTTGCGATACTTCAGGTCCCACGTATCGACTAATTCCATCCCGTTGACCAGCTTTCTAAGTTCTTGGCTAGGAGTGTAGTTAGGATGTTGGTCCTTTATGTCGAGCACAAAATTAAATCTCCACCGAGTATGCAAGCATCGTATCGCCCCCGGAACAACAGTGTAACCTCATGGGCGTAAAAATCGGCTCTGTCCCTCCTCTTATCCGTGCCCGACGGTGCGTATATATTGATTAAACGTATTCCGCCTATGGCCACGGTCGTACCACGGGCAGAAGGAAAACACTCCACTTCATCAGCACGTATCCGTTCCTTCAATAGCATCGCAGCGCCAACGCCTCTCTCGTCACACGGGGAACAGTAAATATCGTAACCGTAAAAATCCGAGGGGAGAAGCACCCGAACTTCCTGTAATAGTGCTATGTCTAAATCTGCAGCCTTTATCATGTCACTGAGCATCGGGGTTTTTACCGGTGTCCCAATGCTATTGATGTCAACAGACCGTATCCGATAAGCTTGTCCCATGGTTGTAAAGGTAGATAGGACATCTTTACGGTCGCTAATTCTTCCGTACACACGCTGCTTTCTTTCCAACGTACCCGCCGTCCCCTCATATTGTCTTCCGTTATTCCATGCTCTCTTCCGGTCTTACACCGGAGAGTTTGTCGGAGCAGTTCCTCCAGCATCGCCGGCCGGGGCTGGCTGAGCGATTCTAGGCGCTACAGTCTGGAACCGCGCGACCGCTACGGTCGCAGGTTCGAATCCTGCCTCGGACATGGATGTGTGTGATGTCCTTAGGTTAGTTAGGATTAAGTAGTTCTAAGTTCTAGGGGACTGATGACCTCAGAAGTTAAGTCCCATAGTGCTCAGAGCCATTTTTGACCTGCAGCATCATATTCGCCACGGGGGTGGGTCCTCTGACCAGTCCCCCAGCGTCCCATCGTTGTCGTGCGTTGTAAGCGCCCTAGCCTCCTCATTAGCCTGTTGCCGTCGATCGAACTCCTCCGCTATTTCTCGAGCATAGGAAGGTCGTGTCGCCGTCCCGCAGGCCACCCTTGCATCCACGTTAGGTTGTTCTTCTGTATCCATATTCGTCTGCCCTGTTCCAGAAAACGCCTCAGAATTTCCTGGTGGATCAGAATGGTCATCCTCCACCTTGAGGTGGTGCTTCGTCCAGCGTTTTGGTGGTAGCTGTCTTAGTTGTCGAGCCTCGAAATCAGAGGTCAGAATGACCTCTGGTTGGTCGTGGGAGACCTCGGAATCGTGCGCCGTCGAATTGTCGACGTCTCTAAGTGCCTTATCTGAAGGGGCCGCAAGCGACACCGAAGAGAAGGCGTCCTGTGACTGCTGCAGGCGATCCGGCGCAACGTCGTCCTTCCGGGGCTCGCCACGATCTGCCTGTGTCTGTAGGTTCCGGTATGTGTCTGCCTCGCGGCCAACGTCATCGCGTAATGCGGCGACATAGGTCTTGGGGAGCACAGTCGGATGCGGTGTGAGTCGTGGATCATCCCGTGGCAGCTGTAACAACATTCGTTGAGTACATTCAGAACGTACGTGCCCTTCCTTCCCACATCCAGAGCTCGTCCTTAGTTGTCCGTCGTAAATGACAATCGCCCTACAACCAGCGATGTGCAAGTATGACGGAACGTGTTTTCGTAGTTCTATCCGTATTTGTCTGGCGTCATTGAGGACAGTATACGTTTTGAAACTCGACCATTTTTCAGCCACATGGGATAACACCATTCCGTAAGGACGCAGGGCGTCTGTCACCAATTCTTCTGGTACTTCGAATAGAAGCTCAAAGACGCGGATCGTTCGTAGTCCCATGCCGGCGTGTTTAAGTGTAACCGCTCCAACATTCCCGTGATGATGATGATGATGAGCGTTTGGCGTCATTGGCCGGGAGGCCCCTCGCGGGGCAGGTCCGGCCGCCTTGGCGCAGGTCTTATTACATTCGGCGCCACATTGGGCGACCTGCACGCCGGATGGGGATGAAATGATGATGAACACAACACAACACCCAGTCCCTGAGCGGAGAAAATCTCCGACCCAGCCGGGAATCGAACCCGGGCCCGGAGGACGGCAATCCGTCGCGCTGACCACTCAGCTACTGGGGCGGACAACATTCCCGTCAGAATGGCAGAGGCGAAGTCCTTGTCGGTGTCGGAGCAGTAGTTCGTCACAAGCTGCTTCATTAATGAGCTTGACATAGACCACGCTGCTGACTATAGGTAAGTATATTCCAAATAGAACGTCACGTTCGATTTTTACTTCGTCCCGTATGTAACGTTCTATCTCGTAAGCCTTCAATGGAGCATATTCGTTAACAAAAATAAATTTCAGTGTCGATTTGCGGAATGACAAGGTCATGATCCGTTCTATATATTACTGTGGCACTTCGATACACACTTAACGTAAACACCCCTCGCGCACAAGTACGGCAGGGACGTAAACACCGTCCGACCCGCTGCGCCGCTGAAGGTTGACTGTCTGAGCTACCCAAGCACGACTCACGACCCGTCCTCACAGCTGTACTTCCGGCAGTACCTCGTCTCCTACTTTCCAAACTTCAAAGAAGCTCTCCTGCCAAATTTGCAGAACTAGCACTCCTGGAAGTAAGGATACTGTGAAGTTTAGAAGGTACGAGACGAGGTACTGGCGGAAGTAAAGCTCTGAGGACGGGTCGTGAGTCGTGCTTGGGTAGCTCAGACGGTAGAGTACTTACCCGCGTTAGGCAAAGGTCATCGGGAAACTAGAGGAAAGACGAAGGGTGGTTAGTGAAGCACGGGAGTTTGGTATTACTCACAGCGTTGTTTCACGCTCATGGTGAGTGTGTGAACCACGGGCATTGCTGCCCGAAGGAGAGGACATGATCGATAAATGTCTACGATAGCAGCAGACGATCGCTTCAATGCACCCACATGTAACGGTTTACGAGTTACGGAATATAAGGAAATTCCTAATCAGGATGACAATCTGGACCTGTGAAATACAGTTCTTCCGACAGCAACCGTACACCTTTCTCAGTGTCTAATTTATGATAGTGACCGGCATATTTTCGGAAATGTTATGCTTGAACTTTTGAGACTGTTATTTGACAGCATGAAGTAATGTCGTAATGTTTCTGAGATAGATTACGTTGAATATCTAAATTGAATTCTGCTCACTTGTAACGAATAGTTTTGTCCGTTGGGATAAGGGCGTGACATTCGTAGAAGATTTGAACTGCAGTACGGAAGCAGGAAAATGACGTACAACATCCTTAAAATCTAGGTAGGTCAAGAAACAGAAGTTAGTTCTATGGTGTGTGTAAGACTAGATTGCACATCTCGTAGATCAAATAATGTTGAAGTTGGTGGAGAAAAATTTGAGCAAAATATACGAGAACAGATACCAATGCTAAGGTTCTCAAACGATAGAGGCTTTATGTCAAGTTGTGATGAAGAGTTAGAAGACCTACTGAAAGAATTTTACAGCTACAATTACCACAGAAAGCGAAATTCAAGTGAAAATAGCAAGGACGAAAGCCATGGAGAAAATTAGAAGGGAGAATAGTGGCTTCCTTGGCATAAGAATTGGGTACGACATAATAATTGAAGTAAAAGGACAGTACCATAAAGAAAGAAAAATTATAAAGACCGACGAAAGCATGGAAGATATCAGAAGATGGGAAACAGCAAGAAGAATTCTGCTGGTATCATAGATTGATATGGAAACGATGACGCATTATACCTGAGGAGCTCACTACTGTCTAGAAGAATGACGTGAACTATAAGGTATGTTGAAAATAAGGAAGAGGAAGTATTCAAATGTGTTGTTATCTACGGATAGTAATAATAGAATAGATGAAGTACCGGTATGAATGAGGAAGTATCGGGCAGAATAAGTGAGGAAAGGAGTTTATACAAAAATTTTACCACGAAAAAAGATATATTCCCACAAAACCATGTACACATACACTCTGCAAACCACTGTATCTCGCATGCAGAAGGCAAATCGTCCAAATACCATCTGTTTCCTAATTCCTTTCATGTGCTGAGCGAAGAAAACACTTTCTGTGCGGTTCTGGAAAACTTCAGTATCTCTTATCATATTCTTATGTTCTCTGCACGAAATGTAGATTGCAGCGGCAGAATGGTCGCAGTGTATTCTTCGACTACAGGCTTTCTAGTTTTAGTATAGGCTTTCTAGTTTTACCCGACAGAATTTCGCGAGAACTACGACATCTTTCTTCCAAGGACACGCCTCTCTGACTTCTTTCGGCGTCAGCTATCAATCCTATTTGATAAGGTATCTACAAAATAATTAGCTTTAGCAGCGCAGTTTTTGTTACAGTCTACTGCCTTTTCCAGGAATTCTTTCAACAAATATAATGCTCCCATTCACCTTCCTTAACAGTAATTTTCTGTGTTCTTCCCATTTGGTATCGCATTTTAGTATTAACCATGAATAAACGGCTCAAGTTGTTAACCACGATTGTTGTATTTGTCGAATTCCTTGTCCTTTGCTTAGCGGTTCATTATCCACGGCAGCCAAGAGTTGCTAACTTCGTGCTGAATAGAATAGTAAATGACATTTAACAGTCAATTACCTTCTCCAAAAAAAAAATGGTTCAAATGGCTCTGAGCACTATGGGACTTAACATCTGTGGTCATCAGTCCCCTAGAACTTAGAACTACTTAAACCTAACTAACCTAAGGACATCACACACATCCATGCCCGAGGCATGATTCGAACCTGCGACCGTAGCAGTCGCGCGGTTCCGGACTGAGCGCCTTAACCGCGAATTACCTTCTCCTGTCGGGGACGGGTACGTTCACAGCCGCTCTTCAGCCACTCAATTCCAGAATTTGGCGATATTCATTGTAAAAATTTTAGAAAGTGGAAAAGGTAATGATACACTCCTGGAAATGGAAAAAAGAACACATTGACACCGGTGTGTCAGACCCACCATACTTGCTCCGGACACTGCGAGAGGGCTGTACAAGCAATGATCACACGCACGGCACAGCGGACACACCAGGAACCGCGGTGTTGGCCGTCGAATGGCGCTAGCTGCGCAGCATTTGTGCACCGCCGCCGTCAGTGTCAGCCAGTTTGCCGTGGCATACGGAGCTCCATCGCAGTCTTTAACACTGGTAGCATGCCGCGACAGCGTGGACGTGAACCGTATGTGCAGTTGACGGACTTTGAGCGAGGGCGTATAGTGGGCATGCGGGAGGCCGGGTGGACGTACCGCCGAATTGCTCAACACGTGGGGCGTGAGGTTTCCACAGTACATCGATGTTGTCGCCAGTGGACGGCGGAAGGTGCACGTGCCCGTCGACCTGGGACCGGACCGCAGCGACGCACGGATGCACACCAAGACCGTAGGATCCTACGCAGTGCCGTAGGGGACCGCACCGCCACTTCCCAGCAAATTAGGGATACTGTTGCTCCTGGGGTATCGGCGAGGACCATTCGCAACCGTCTCCATGAAGCTGGGCTACGGTCCCGCACACCGTTAGGCCGTCTTCCGCTCACGCCCCAACATCGTGCAGCCCGCCTCCAGTGGTGTCGCGACAGGCGTGAGTGGAGGGACGAATGGAGACATGTCGTCTTCAGCGATGAGAGTCGCTTCTGCCTTGGTGCCAATGATGGTCGTATGCGTGTTTGGCGCCGTGCAGGTGAGCGCCACAATCAGGACTGCATACGACCGAGGCACACAGGGCCAACACCCGGCATCATGGTGTGGGGAGCGATCTCCTACACTGGCCGTACACCACTGGTGATCGTCGAGGGGACACTGAATAGTGCACGGTACATCCAAACCGTCATCGAACCCATCGTTCTACCATTCCTAGACCGGCAAGGGAACTTGCTGTTCCAACAGGACAATGCACGTCCGCATGTATCCCGTGCCACCCAACGTGCTCTAGAAGGTGTAAGTCAACTACCCTGGCCAGCAAGATCTCCGGATCTGTCCCCCATTGAGCATGTTTGGGACTGGATGAAGCGTCGTCTCACGCGGTCTGCACGTCCAGCACGAACGCTGGTCCAACTGAGGCGCCAGGTGGAAATAGCATGGCAAGCCGTTCCACAGGACTACATCCAGCATCTCTACGATCGTCTCCATGGGAGAATAGCAGCCTGCATTGCTGCGAAAGGTGGATATACACTGTACTAGTGCCGGCATTGTGCATGCTCTGTTGCCTGTGTCTATGTGCCTGTGGTTCTGTCAGTGTGATCATGTGATGTATCTGACCCCAGGAATGTGTCAATAAAGTTTCCCCTTCCTGGGACAATGAATTCACGGTGTTCTTATTTCAATTTCCAGGAGTGTATTTAGGAAAATATAATCTTAGAAACATGACATGATTTATGCCCCTCTCAACTTGGGAAAGTGGCGTGGGAAGTCTTCAACTTTTATAGTCCTGTCCTCCTCAGTTGCGCGCAATATTACGGTATATTTATAATTTTTACTTATGGACCGTCTGACAGCAACTGAATAAAACAAAATTTTAGTGCCATATGCGTTTCGCCTTTATTTTCTGCAAGGCATCATCAGTGGCGGGTTGCGTGGACAATTTCCTACATATTACGCTCCTGTTGCATTTTTGGCGTTTTTCTTCTTCTTATGAACGCCATTCCACAAAACTATGCACAGAACGCTTGTTTTAAAGCCACGCGTTCATAAGAAGAAGAACAACACCAAAAATGCAACAGGAACGTAATATGTAGGAAATTGCCCACGCAACCTTCCACTGATGATGCCTTGCAGAAAATAAAGGCGAAACGCGTATGGCACTAAAATTGTGTTTTATTCAGTTGCTGTCAGACGGTCCATAAGTAAAAATTATAAATATACCGTAATATGGCGTGGGAAGTATTGGAAGGATATTATATGGAAAATTATGTGGTTATCGTGTGTGAGAAAGAAGTGATACGACGGTTGTATGTGTTAGGAGATGGTTGGGGATATCAGTTTGGCAAGGAGAGGGTAGTTTGGAACCTTCGTTTGGGATCGGTTGGGGAGGGTGTAATAGGTTATGGCTGCGATGTTGCTCGTCGGCATGGGACGAGTTCTTGCTACGACTGGTAGAGGCTGTAGATCAGATCCCAAGACTGGCGCTGTGCACGACGATGTGATTTAATGTTAACATACCGAGAGTGTACGTTCCCACAGTGGTGAGCCCTCAAGTTGTTTACTCAAGGCAAAAGACCATGAAGGTGGAGCTGCAGAGATTAGAGCACACACGATGTCTTACCAACAGTCGTTCATCCCACAAAACATTCGCGACTGGAGCAAGAAAGAGAGCAACTGGCAGTGGTACACAAAGTACCCTCCGCCACTCACCGTAAGGTAGTTTCGCGAATACAGATGAAGAAGCAGGTGCAAGGAAGGGTAGGTTTCAGAGATGAGTTCATTGTTTGGAAGGGGAAGACGGCAACTTGGAAATACAAGACAGGTTACGGACGATGTTGAGTGTAATACACTACTGGCCATTAAAATTTCTACACCACGAAGATGACGTGCTGCAGAAGCGAAATTTAACCGACAGGAAAAACATACTGTGATATGCAAATGATTAGCTTTTCAGAGCATTCACACAAGGTTGGCACCGGTGGTGACACCTATAACGTGCGGACATGAGGAAAGTTTCAGACCGATATCTCATACACAAACAGCAGTTGACTGGCGTTGCCTGGTGAAACGTTGTTGTGATGCCTCGTGTAAGGAGGAGAAATGCGTACCATCACGTTTCCGACTTTGATAAAGGTCGCAATGTAGCCTATCGCGATTGCGGTTTACGTATCGCGACATTGCTGCTCTCGTTGGTCAAGATCCAATGACAGTTAGCAGAACATGTTGGCGAAATGGCTCTGAGCACTATGGGACTTAACATCCATTGTCATCAGTCCCCTAGAACTTAGAACTACTTAAACCTAACTAACCTAAGGACAGCACACAACACCCAGTCATCACTAGGCAGAGAAAATCACTGACTCCGCCGGGAATCGAACGCAGGGTACCCGGGCGAGGGAAGCGAGAACGCTACCGCACGACCACGAGCTGCGGATAGCAGAACATGGAATCGGTGGGTACAGGAGGATAATACGGAACGCCGTGCTGGATCCCAACGGCCTCGTATCACTAGCAGTCGAGATGACAGGCATCTTATCCGCATGGCTGTAACGGATCGTGTAGCCGCGTCTCTATCCATGAGTCAACAGATGGGGTCGTTTGCAAGACGACAACCATCTGCAGGAACAGTTCGACGACTTCTGCAGCAGCATGGACTATCAGCTCGGAGACCATGGCTGCGGTTACCCTTGACAGTCAGCAGCGCCTGCGATGGTGTACACGACGAACATGTGTGCACGAATGGCAAAACGTCATTTTTTTTTTTTTTATGAATCCAGGTTCTGTTTACAGCATCATGATGGTCGCATCCGTGTTTGGCGACATCGCGGTGAACGCACACTGGAGGCGTGTATCCGTCATCGCCATACTGGCGTATCACCCGGCGCTATGGTATGGGGTGCCATTGGTTACACGTCTCGGTCACTTCTTGTTCGCATCGACAGCACTTTGAACAGTGGACGTTACATTTCAGATGTGTTACGACCCGTGGCTCTACGCTTCATTCCATCCCTTCGAAACCCTACATTTCCGCAGGATAATGCTCGACCGCATGTTGCACGTCCTGTACAGGCCTTTCTGGATCCAGAAAGTGTTCGACTGATGCCCTGGCCAGCACATTCTCCAGATCTCTCACCAATTGGAAACGTCTGGTCAATGGTGGCCGATCAACTGGCTCGTCACAATACGCCAGTCACTACTCTTGATGAACTGTAGTATCGAAATGAAACTGCATAGGCAGCTGTGCCTGTACACGCCATCGAAGCTCTGTGCCGCGTCTGTGCAACTGGCCCAGGCGTATGAAGGCCGTTATTACGGCCAGATGTGGTTGTTCTGGGTACTGATTTCTCAGGATGTATGCACCCAACTTGCGTGAAAATGTAATCACATGTCAGTTTCAGTATAATATATATTTGTCCAATGAAACCCCTTTATCGTCTGCATTTCTTCTTGATGTAGCAATTTTAATGGCCAGTAGTGTAGTTACGTAGAAATGAAAGAATTATATTTCGATAAATGGAGTGCAACGTGAAAGCAGTCGATAACTGATGCCCTGTGAAAAGGAAAATTGTACCCACATGTTGCTGCATTCCCTTACTCATGCTTGTGCAGGCGGCGGAGAACACGCACGTACACACACTAAAGGGTGTCCGCCATTGATTCTCTTTGGCCAGCTCGGCACGAGGGCGCGACGCCGCAGCCGGACGTCGGCGGCCCCCACCAGGGCAGTAACGCGACGCGGATGGCCTCGGGGCGAGTTAATGCCCCGTGCTCTGCAATTAAATGACGCGGCAGCTATCAACAGTTCTCCCCGCCAGCTAGACCCTCCTCGCGAGCCTGTAGGGAGAGAGACGGTGACAGAATTAGAGGGACGGAGAGAAAGACAGTCGAGATACGCACTGGGGCGAGGCAGCGCGCGTGTGAGTCAGACGGGCCATCGCGTCCCCTCCCGTGTGACGCGCAGAGGCAATAAGTCCCATTGTGTCGACGCGACCTCGCGCCCCCGCCGCCTCTGTTATTGGGGTGGAGTTCAAGGGCTGCCCGGGGGCCAGGGAGGCGGCGAGCCGGCACAATGCGGCCCGCCGCCCGTGTTGTGACAAGCGTCACTCCGCAGACGCCGCACAAACAGCGCCGTCTGCCTTCGTTAACCGGATTGGCCCTCTGGGGAGGTGCTCGCTATGCTCTTACTACACGCTGCCGAGTCCCACACGACGGAGAGCCCGCGGCTTCGTCGACTTCCCATGCACGCGCTCAGGAGAAATGGCTCTGAGCACTATGCGACTTAACTTCTGAGGTCATCAGTCGCCTAGAACTTAGAACTAATTAAACCTAACTAACCTAAGAACATCACACACATCCATGCCCGAGGCAGGATTCGAACCTGCGACCGTAGCGGTCACGCGGTTACAGACTGAAGCGCCTTTAACCGCACGGCCACACAAGCCGGCTGCGTTCAGGAGAATTTCCCAGTAAAGAGAACTGAATACCAGCGACACCGTCTTGTTTACGACCGAAAAACAGGGAGTGAGGTATATTTTATTTATTTATTTGTCGGCCTTCAGCGTTAACCAATAAGCCAGGGAAGTGAGTAATGGCAGACTTGGTAACCAATATCGTAGATACAACATAGGCATATTAAATTACACCAATCCAGAGTGAGATATTCACTCTGCAGCGGAGTGTGCACTGATATGAAACTTCCTGGCAGATTAAAACTGTGAGCCGGACCGAGACTCGAACTCGGGAACTTTGCTCTACCATCTGAGCTACCCAAGCACTCCTCATGCTCCGTCCCCACAGCTTTACTTCTGCTAGTACCTCGTCTCGTACCTTCCAAACTTTACAGAAGCTCTCCTGCGAACCTTGCAGAACTAGCACTCCCGAGAGAAAGGATATTACGTAGCCATGGATTAGCCACAGCCTGGGGGATGTTTCCGGAATGAGATTTTCATTCTGCAGCGGAGTGTTCGCTGATATTAACCTTCTGAGCGGTTCTAGGTGCTTCAGTCCGGAACCGCCGCGCAGCTGCTACGGACGCAGGTTCGAATCCTGCCTCAGGCATGGATTTGCGTGTTGTCCTTAGGCTACTTAGGTTCAAGTAGTTCTAAGTTCTAGGGGACTGATGACCTCAGATGTTAAGTCCCATAGTGCTCAGGGCCATTTGAACCATTTGAACCAAAGCAGACCAAAGACTGTAATTTATTGGTAGAGCACTTAGAAATTGCAACAGATTGACTAAAGAGACTGCCTATACCATTCTTGTCCCCCCTCTTCTGGAGTGTAGCTGTGCGGTGTGGGACCCGGATCAGATGGGACTGAAGAAGGACAATGAAAAAGCAGGGCAGCTCGTTTTGTATTGTCGCGAAATAGGAGAGAGAGTACAACGGTCATGATGCTTGTATTAGGGTGTCAGTAATTAAAACAAAGGCGTTTTTCGTTGCGGCAGAATCTTCTCGTGAAATTTCCGTCATCAATTTGGTCCTGCGAATGCGAAAATATTCTGTTGGCTCCCACCAACACAGGAATATATTATCTTCATGATCTCGCACAGAAAGATTTTTAAGTGCTCGTTTTAGCCGCGCGCTGTTAGAGAGTGGAAACGTAGAGAAATACCTTGAAGGTGGTTCCATGAACCCTCCGCCTCGCCGTTACTTTTGGACTGTACAGTAATCATGTAGATGTACATGTAGGATTCGTTTGCTCAATTTATTCACGGTAGCTTACCACGTAGCTTGAATGAAGGTTCTTGTTAATTGTAAACGAAGCTGAGAGTTAACAACCAGTTGTCATGTCCCTCAACGTAAACATTTTTCACGCGTTCTAATTAAAATATAATTCATCGCTACTGCAATTTTGGCTGCAGGCTGAATGCGTTATCTCATCAGCTATCCGTTTACGCCATTTTACAGTTACACAGTTAATTCAGTGACCAGAGTAACGTTCAGTATTCGATTACTAGTCTGATTGTCGTTGCTCGTAACCACACGCATTGGCTGTGGCAATTCATGGCGAATCTCAGAGATACAGCATACACTTTCTTTCACAGAGAACACGGGAAATCAACTGCCAAAAATAAAATCTAATTCTAAATAGCTTCTAGCATTATCCGGACCCATTATTGCAGCTGCGTAGTGACGAAGTCGTCTAGTCTCCTTGTTTACCGGGTGATGGCGAGAGGGGCAACCGTCGGCCGCTTACATCTACATCTACATCCATACTCCGCAAGCCACCTGACGGTGTGTGGCGGAGGGTACCTTGAGTACCTCTACCGGTTCCGCATCGCCTGCAAAGCGAGTGATGGGATACGAACGCCGGTCTCGCACGTGCACCGTGAGGATAAAGTGCTCTACAGCGTACACGCCAATAATCTTCAGGGCGACGCCCGTCAGCGAGATATCACTGCCAATATAATCTGCAACCTACATCTACAAACACGCTCTGAAAACCTCTTTCAAGTGCATGGCAGAAGGTGGTTACCGCCGTACCACATATTAGGGTTTCTTCTAGATTCTGTGGTGTACGTAGTGCGGGATTGTTTACATAACATACTCATGAAGCCTGGTAAAGTCATCGACAACCGACGATATTTCCACTGGTGACCACCCTGTTATTTTTAAGGCAAACCTGCAACAAATAGGCACTTTACAAGAGAATTTAAAACCTTTTCCGAGAAGATAACGCACACATACACACACTGTCAACATTAGCACCACCACACAACCGAAGAGGACCGGCGTCCTCGATCGATAGTGAAAATTACTAAATATCTGTCGAGGTAGGGTAGCATCAACACGGTCCCTCTACTTTTGATAAGAAAGTCATCAGGATTTCACGCATAATTCAACCGAAAATAACCATCTCTATTTATAAGGTTACTTGGTAATTCAGTTTCTACTGTTTCGTTGGTAACATGATTCCGACAGCTGAAAGTGCATACTAGAAACTTCGCATTGTTTTATCCCAAAGGATGATTGTGCGAGGACAGTGTTCTGTAATATCCGATTTGCTCGGTTGTCGCAGGCGTGTGTGACGCTTATGCTCAGTACACCGATCTTCCACGGTCATGAACCGTCTGTCCTATATATGACATGCCACAACCTCAAGGATTACGACAGACACCCGCCTTACGCAAACCAAGAGCATCCTTAACGGAACCTAAAAGGACTCTAATCTTAGATGCAGATCAGAAAACAAATTTCACATTATTTTCCGGCAAAATACTACCTGTCTTTGTGGAAATGGAAGTAACTGACGCACTATTTTTGGAGGAAACATCCCAGCATTTTACTTCAGTGACCACGAAAAACCACGACATATCGAAGGGAGCCATACGGGAATTTTAACTTCACTCTAACCCCGTACGCTAGTGCAGTATCTCAGCCAATACAACGGAAACCAGCCACGTCACACATTTATCTTGAATTACAACTGGGTGACCGTATGAAGTGGAACGTGTGGTGTCACCGCCAGACACCACACTTGCTAGGTGGTAGCTTTTAAATCGGCCGCGGTCCGCTAGTATACGACGGACCCGCGTGTCGCCACCGTCAGTGATGGCAGACCGAGCGTCGCCACACGGCAGGTCTAGAGAGACGTACTAGCTTTCGCCCCAGTTGTACAGCCGACTTTGCTAGCGAAGCTACACTGACAAATACGCTCTCATTTGCCGAGACGATATTTAGCATAGCCATGACCAGTTTATATTGAGATTATATTATGTATCAACAAGAGCTATGTTCTCCAATTATGGATTAAAGTTAAGTATTCTACCAGTTACTCTTGTTTTGCTAGTCTTATTTCTCTGACCTGTTCCAGACCTCACGCCAGCCTGCGTGAGCTTAATCGCGTGCCTTTCGGCTTCCTCCTAACTCCGTGAATTGGCTCCTGCCAATTCACAACAGAACGAGCAGCATATATGTATTAATGGAATACTACGAAACAACCTCAGCGAAATAAGTTGTATGAAAATCATTTTAACTGTTGAATTACATGGGTTCCATATTGGGTTGACGTAACACAGGGCATTGAGTATATACGTAGAAAGGAACCGTGAATGTTCACAGGCAATTAGAACTCCTGAGTAAGTGTTACACAAATAATGCATACAAATGACTTAGCGAAAGAGCCACAATACCTCCTAAATATACGTAATTAAAAAGTTTCCAAGAACACGCCTTAAGACTGCCATACCTACAGATTTTAACCTGTGAGTAGATAAGATACTGCGACCTCAGATTTTCATGCCGTGAAACATCCCCCCCCCCCCCTTCCAAGGAACCTAACCCACAAGTGTAGCCGCGCGGGAATAGCCGAGCGGTCTAAGGCGCTGCAGTCGTGGACTGTGCGGCTGGTCCCGGCGGAGGTTCGAGTTCTCCCTCGGGCATGGTTGTGTGTGTTTGTCCTTAGGATAATTTAGGTTAAGTAGTGTATAAACTTAGGGACTGATGACCTTAGCAGTTAAGTCCCATAAGATATGACACACATCACACATCCACAAGTGTACAAAACGCTATCTTATAAACCCTATCGTATATTTCACAGTGACATGGCCTCCCAAATGGCACAACGGAGTAATTAACGAAAGTTTGACGTAATCTAAACCCAGCCAAACTGAAACCATGAGCCTTACAATAGATGTACCTACTGCACTATCTGTGTATGTGAATTGCGACTTATAGGTGTTACCTCCTGCAATGCGAATGTGTCTGACTATGTATCCTCCAACAGCTTATAGACTGAAAAGGTTTGCGCTAGTTTGATAGCAAAATACAGAATAATTCTCCGTCACTGCAACCACGTGCCTTGAAGTTCTGCTGCAACAAGAACTTGTCTGGCTAGCTGAAAATTTTATCTAAATCACACATCGAAAAAAGTTTTGCATCATCTCATTTCCGAGAGTTCCGGAACCTGTACGGAAAACTGAAATCTAGATGAACATAGACATCATTCCCGCCCTTTTTATTGCTCATGAAAATCCACATTGCATGTTTTATACGGTGAGACATTCAGAGATGATGGTCCAGATTTCTGAACACACCGGTACCTCTAATACTCAGTAGTACGTCCTGTTGCACTGATACATGCCTGTATTCGTCGTGGCATACTATCCACAAGTTCATCAAGGCACTGTTGGTCCAGATTGTCCCACTCCTCAACGGTGATTCGGCGCAGATCCCTCGGAGTGGATAGTGGGTCACGTCGTCCATAAACAGCCCTTTTTCACCCTATCGCAGGGATGTCCGATAGGAGTCATGTCTGGAGAACACGCTGGCCTAAGTCGAGCGATGTCGTTATACTGAAGGAAGTCATTTACAAGATGTACACGATGGGGGCGTGAATTGTCGTCCATGAAGACGAATGCCTTGTCAATATGCTGCCGATATGTTCACACTATTGGTCGGAAGGTGGCATTCACATATCGTACAGCCGTTACGGTGCCTTCCATGACCATTTTTTATTAGATTTGGAATAATCACTCTTGTTGGTCAAGAAGTCTAACAACTGGGGTGCTTGCTTAATTTGAGGCCTATTCCGAAATAAAACACAGGAGTGAAAAATGTGATTTAAGTTAATACATTTATGAATGTCGTTTTCTAAGTTTTTCCACCCTAAATCAAATTAGGTTCGTGAGTCAGTTAGTTTTTTAGTTAATGAGTTCACTCGTTAGTAAGTGGGATGTTTGGTTAGTTAGTTAGCTAGTCAGATGATTTGCTTGATAATTAAAAGTTGTGTGGTCTCATGACCACGAAACAAACAAAACTTATCCGAATCTGAAAAAAAATTAATATTTGGGCCAACATTCGTAAAACTCTAATTCCTCTCTTTGAAGACCCACCTTGTGCGGAGGGGGGGGGGGGGGAGATTAGTGTTTAACGTCCCGTCGACAACGAGGTCATTAGAGACGGAGCGCAAGCTCGGGTGAGGGAAGGATGGGGAAGGAAATCGGCCGTGCCCTTTCAAAGGAACCATCCCGGCATTTGCCTGAAGCGATTTAGGGAAATCACCTTGTGCGGAGAGAGGGAGAGTTTTAGTTTTAGCGAATCAAAATTTACGAAGTAAATAAATATCTTTTATTTATCCATAACCATTTACCACGCAAAAGTGAGAACATGGATTTTCTTGAATTATAGCGCCAACTGCCCGCATCTCGTGGTCGTGCGGTAGCGTTCTCGCTTCCCACGCCCGGGTTCCCGGGTTCGATTCCCGGCGGGGTCAGGGATTTTCTCTGCCTCGTGATGTCTGGGTGTTGTGTGCTGTCCTTAGGTTAGTTAGGTTGAAGTAGTTCTAAGTTCTAGGGGACTGATGACCGCAGATGTTAAGTCCCATAGTGCTCAGAGCCATTTGAACCATTTTTTATAGCGCCAACTACCAAGAATCAAAACAAATGTTTAAGACAAAACGTACGTAGATTTTTATCTAGAATCTGATTCTGCAATAAAAAAGTGGGGGTCCCATTTGAAATTTTGAAGTTGCCTCCCGCTCCACCCCCAGGGGGCTAGGGTGGCGGGCTAATTTTAGCACCTTCAGGTGTCCTCTTGAAAGTAATCAACTTTGGATTCTACACATTTTGTCGTGTGAAGCGTACTTTTCGAGTTAGTCTGGTTTGTCAACTTAAAATTTACACCCTGTATATATTGGTTCCCACGTGTTCTGACGAAAACTTCAATCAAAGACCTATCACTGCCCTCATGAAACAGTACTGCAAAATCCTTCACGTAAAAAAGTCTGAAAAACCACTTAACATACAACTACGCAAAGGGAGCACAAGCAAGGAACCATCTCACCATAATGGCGGAAGAAGTAGGTTCACTGTAGCTATTTCTTTTATCACAAGACAAAAAGCCTGTACCAAACAGGTAGGCACATCCGTACAGCTGAAGATGGAGAGGAGAGTACATTTCTTTCTCCACTGACCATGAGGCCCTAGCTAGATAACTCATTCTCCCCACAAAACTCGAGCGACTGAAGGCATGCCTTGCAACAGTGATCAAAGATACGTTAAACTAGCAGTCATCCACATGACTAAGATTATTTAACGCACAGAAGTGCTAATAAATACGCCTACCGACGGTTCCCAGAAACGTGGATTGGCAGAGGTGGTCCTGTACCATGGCCTGCTCGATGCCCAGATATGTCCCCTCTGGACATTTTTTGTGTGGGGAGAGATGCGCAACCTTGTTTACGCAACTTCTGTTGCATCAGAAGAGGATCTGGTTGCCCGGATAGTAGCAGCAGCAGGAACAATTCAGGATACTCCTGGGGTTTTTGCCCGTGTCAGAACATGGCCTGACGGTGTAACCTTTGTTTTCGTGTCAATGGAGGAATTTTAGAAAATCTACTGTAATTGAAATTCGGTTGTGTTGTCTCTTGGTCATAAAAAAGCGGAAAAGTGTTTGTTGGTTTACTTAATTTGCCGCCAGAGAAATCTTCCTCTACCGGTGTAAATACTCATCATACGAAAAAATGACATTACGGAAAAATATTTGTTTTGATGTACCCTACAACCTCCCAGAGTTTGTCGGTTTAAATACTTTTCACCCTGTATAATCAGGACAGTTTGTTAACTGTTACCACATCCTTTAAATAGCGTAAAGGACTGTGAGTCATACTGCGAATGGGCTTTAGAAAGTACACACGCAGGGAACTATTTTCTAGTAAATTAAACCCCGTAGTTTGCATGTGTTCAGCATGAGTCACGCCTATTTAGGAAACCATCCAGTATGAAATTATTCATATCGGACGTAAATGTATGTGGATTGAGGACTGGAGGTAAATTACATTCGGGGAGGCGCACAAGGATGGATGGATTAAGGGGAACGGGTGCTGGAAACCACGGTATTGGTGGAACCGTGGAAATGGAAACGTCCAATTCTACCCCCACCTGCCCCATCCCTCTCACATTAGGGGCGACGCGTTCTACCTCTCCTACTCTCGCGACGTTTAACGCAGCCGCCTGACAACAAGGAATCTTTCTCTCTCTCTCATCTTTCTCTCTCTCTCTCTCTCTCTCTTTCTCTCTATCTCTCTCTTTCTCTTGCTATCCCACTCGCTCTCGCCCGTCCTGACAGAACTCGCTTTATTTTCTTAATAACAGAAAAACTGCTTCGCTTTTTTGTGGCCTACGGAGCCGCCGTTCATTAATTCGGAAAACTGCACCCGTCGTCTCCCGGCGAAAGACAAATAAGCGGGCGCCGTGCGCCTCCGCTTTCTCTCGGCCGCCGCATATTGATATTCGGCGTGTCCGCCGCTCAGAGAAAACACCCCAGTTCCGGGGCCCGGAGCGACGATCGCTGTCGCCCCAGCTCTGCTCACTCCAAACCGTCTTCCTCCATTTCCGCGGAGCTGTGCCCCACGTTCTTCTTCCTCCCCGCCGACGTGTCACACGCAGTCCGTACTAGCCTTCCAGACGGTTCATCTTCTGTCCCGACATCGTGTCTTTATTGCATGTGCGACAATGGAAGTACCACCGATAGCTGGCTACAGCTAACGGCTGTGTTCAACATACACTCCTGGAAATGGAAAAAAGAACACATTGACACCGGTGTGTCAGACCCACCATACTTGGTCCGGACACTGCGAGAGGGCTGTACAAGCAATGATCACACGCACGGCACAGCGGACACACCAGGAACCGCGGTGTTGGCCGTCGAATGGCGCTAGCTGCGCAGCATTTGTGCACCGCCGCCGTCAGTGTCAGCCAGTTTGCCGTGGCATACGGAGCTCCATCGCAGTCTTTAACACTGGTAGCATGCCGCGACAGCGTGGACGTGAACCGTATGTGCAGTTGACGGACTTTGAGCGAGGGCGTATAGTGGGCATGCGGGAGGCCGGGTGGACGTACCGCCGAATTGCTCAACACGTGGGGCGTGAGGTCTCCACAGTACATCGATGTTGTCGCCAGTGGTCGGCGGAAGGTGCACGTGCCCGTCGACCTGGGACCGGACCGCAGCGACGCACGGATGCACGCCAAGACCGTAGGATCCTACGCAGTGCCGTAGGGGACCGCACCGCCACTTCCCAGCAAATTAGGGACACTGTTGCTCCTGGGGTATCGGCGAGGACCATTCGCAACCGTCTCCATGAAGCTGGGCTACGGTCCCGCACACCGTTAGGCCGTCTTCCGCTCACGCCCCAACATCGTGCAGCCCGCCTGCAGTGGTGTCGCGACAGGCGTGATTGGAGGGACGAATGGAGACGTGTCGTCTTCAGCGATGAGAGTCGCTTCTGCCTTGGTGCCAATGATGGTCGTATGCGTGTTTGGCGCCGTGCAGGTGAGCGCCACAATCAGGACTGCATACGACCGAGGCACACAGGGCCAACACCCGGCATCATGGTGTGGGGAGCGATCTCCTACACTGGCCGTACACCACTGGTGATCGTCGAGGGGACACTGAATAGTGCACGGTACATCCCAACCGTCATCGAACCCATCGTTCTACCATTCCTAGACCGGCAAGGGAACTTGCTGTTCCAACAGGACAATGCACGTCCGCATGTATCCCGTGCCACCCAACGTGCTCTAGAAGGTGTAAGTCAACTACCCTGGCCAGCAAGATCTCCGGATCTGTCCCCCATTGAGCATGTTTGGGACTGGATGAAGCGTCGTCTCACGCGGTCTGCACGTCCAGCACGAACGCTGGTCCAACTGAGGCGCCAGGTGGAAATGGCATGGCAAGCCGTTCCACAGGACTACATCCAGCATCTCTACGATCGTCTCCATGGGAGAATAGCAGCCTGCATTGCTGCGAAAGGTGGATATACACTGTACTAGTGCCGACATTGTGCATGCTCTGTTGCCTGTGTCTATGTGCCTGTGGTTGTGTCAGTGTGATCATGTAGATGTATCTGACCCCAGGAATGTGTCAATAAAGTTTCCCCTTCCTGGGACAATGAATTCACGGTGTTCTTATTTCAATTTCCAGGAGTGTATTACATTGCAGTACAGCAAAAGTGCTGTTTACTGGAACAATGAACTTTTTAGTAATGAAAACGAAGAAAATAGCCGGCCGGAGTGGCCTTGCGGTTCTAGGCGCTACAGTCTGGTGCTGCGCGACCGCTACGGTAGCAGGTTCGAATCCTGCCTCGGGCATGGATGTGTGTGATGTCCTTAGGTTAGTTAGGTTTAAGTAGTGCTAAGTTCTGGGGGACTGATGACCTCAGAAGTTAAGTCCCATGGTGCTCAGAGCCATTTGCACCGATTTTGAACTAAGTTGGTAGGCGTGTTTCTACAGTTGAAATATGATGTCTACTTCGCACCAGTCGCATGAGAATGGCGCTACTAGCGCAACTATGAGGATGGAAATCGGATTTGCTTTAAATACACGCTGTAACGGGCGAGAGCGTTAGTTACCTTTCAAACTGGACGTGGTGAGTTGATGTTAGTGAAAAATGCCTGTAAGGCGACAAAGACTGAATTATCAGTATTTCCCAGCGTTTGTACAAATTCTTGCAATTGGACTACGAGGAGCTGGATGTTCCTCCGGCAACACTGCAGAAAAACTTGGCAGGAGTGTTGCCACCGTACATGATTGTTGGCAGTTGTGGTCACGGCAATGTGAGGCCACAACAATACCGGCTCTGGACGGTCACGTGACACTGTAGCGCCTAGAACCGCTCGGCCACTCCGGCCGGCCTACCAACTTAGTGTATGTCTACCACTCCTTCTTTGTGTTGCGGCTTTTCCCCGTCAGTGTAGTTCGTTATTACCGGCGATCATGAAACGCATTTGGTTGGCCATTAGGCTGAGTTAAAATCTTAACATATCTTTCATAAGAAACTGATATTCAAAAAAAATTTTAAATTGGGAAGCCGAAGCCATTAGTTTAGTGTTGTACGTGCGCGCACTGTGTAACTAATAATTTGCTATCGTAAAGATCAACAGCGAGAAATTCATCAAATAATGTAATCCATGGAAAGAATCGTACTTTACCGTTTACTCGTAAAGCAGCTGCATTCAGGATATGCTTGAGAAAACTAGTCAGCATCGGTACCTGAAAAACAAAATATAGAGAGAAAGGAATGAAATACAGGAAAGCACTATACTAAACATAAACAATCATAGCTCAGAATAATCTACTTTACACTCAGCTTAATTGTACGTTCAATGGTGCAGTTTTACTTCATTGGCGATATCAGATAGGATGAAGAATCACTTACAAGGTAAAAAATTATTAAATCTCTGGTGATTGGAAGGCTGTCTAGACAAAGTGGACGCTTTTCTGTATTGAATTTAACGGTCATCTTTAAAGTTTGGTTAAGTGTATGTCCCATTAATGTGTCCTTTCTTCAACTGAGGGTCTTCCATGGATTTCCTTCCTCACCTACGCTTTGTAGTAGTTCTTCCTTTCGTTCTTAATTACCCACTTAATTTATAAGCATTACATTTTTAATGCTTCCACAGTCTTCTACGGACTTCAGTAATGTATCCCTAAAATAAACGACTGATGAAAAACAAATAACCAGTTAAAAACTAGTGCACACGTTACGAGATTCTGACAGAATACTCTGCTAGAATATTCTTGACGGAATATTTCGTTACGTACGTGCGTCATGAAAAGCAGGTGCAAGCTGCGACGGGCGAGGAGAGCCATCTCGAAGAAAACTGGAGATGTTAGCACAGAAATGAGGGAGAAGTTCCCGAAATAGTTGACCTGCAGTACAGCCTTGATGAAAGCGAAATGTGGTGCTGATGCTGCTGGATCGTGCTAGTACAGTTACTGCTACTGTAGGCACTCAATATCAGTTAGTGATTAGCCACCTACCGGGATTGGCGGTTAACGTCGGATCCGGCATACTGCATTGATAAACAATGATAGCAGATATGCATGTGTCACTTGCGAGCAGTTTAACAACTTGATCCACAACGCTGGCTAAAACAGATAGCGGATAATGTTTCAGTCTGCAGCACAAGCTACCTCTCAGGAAAGTTTTCTCATACTCCAGCTACGACAAATCTTGGTTTGCTAATATCTACATCTACATCTACACCCATACTCCGCAAGCCACCTGACGGTGCGTGGCGGAGGGTACTTTGAGTACCTCTATCGGTTCTCCCTTCTATTCCAGTCTCGTATTGTTCGTGGAAAGAAAGATTGTCGGTATGCCTCTGTGTGGGCTCTAATCTCTCTGATTTTATTCTCATGGTCTCTTCGCGAGATATACGTGGGAGGGAGAAATATACTGCTTGACTCCTCGGTGAAGGTATGTTCTCGAAACTTCAACAAAAGCCCGTACCGAGTTACTGAGCGTCTCTCCTGCAAAGTCTTCCACTGGAGTTTATCTATCATCTTCGTAACGCTTTCGCGATTACTAAATGATCCTGTAACGAAGCGCGCTGCTCTCCGTTGGATCTTCTCTATGTCTTCTATCAACCATATCTGGTACGGATCCCACACGGGTGAGCAATATTCAAGCAGTGGGCGAACAAGTGTACTGTAACCTGCTTCCTTTGTTTTCAGATTGCATTTCCTTAGGATTCTTCCAATGGATCTCAGTCTGGCATCAGCTTTACCGACGATCAACATTATATGATCATTCCATTTTAAATCACTCCTAATGCCTAGTCCCAGATAATTTGTGTAATTAACTGCTTCCAGTTGCTGACCTGCTATATTGTAGCTAAATGATAAAGGATCTTTCTTTCTATGTATCCGCATCACATTACACTTGTCTACATTGAGATTCAATTGCCATTCCTTGCCCCATGCGTCAATTCGTTGCAGATCATCCTGCATTTCAGTACAATTTTCCATTGTTACAACCTCTCCATATACCACAGCATCATCCGCAAAAAGCCTCAGTGAACTTCCAATGTTATCAACAAGGTCATTTATGTATATTGTGAACAGCAACGACACTCCCCTGCGGCACACCTGAAATCACTCTTACTTAGGAAGACTTCTCTCCATTGAGAATGACATACTGCGTTCTGTTATCTAGGAACTCTTCAATCCAATCACACAATTGTTCTGATAGTCCACATGCTCTTACTTTGTTCATTAAACGACTGTGGGGAACTGTATCAAACGCCTTGCGGAAGTCAAGAAACACGGCATCTACCTGTGAACCCGTATCTATTGCCCTCTGAGTCTCGTGGACGATTAGCGCGAGCTGGGTTTCACACGATCGTCTTTGTCGAAACCCATGCTGGTTCCTACAGAGTAGATTTCTAGTCTCCAGAAAAGTCATTATACTCGAAAATAATACGTGTTCCAAAATTCTACAACTGATAGTTATCATATCTTTAACTGTTCAAGTTCAGTCTACACTGCCTGGCCAAAACAGTGAACCACCGAGAAGGGAAGGAAGAAACGAAATGAAACTTGAGAGGATATGTGATGTAATTTCATAGATTACAAAATCCGTTTTGGCAGTATGAGAACAGTTCTCAGTAAAATGTGACGTCCCCTCTGGCCTGGACACATGTACTCATTCGGCTGGGAAGGATGACAAACACGTAGTACCGCCTCCTGAGGCAGTGCGGTCCCAACTATTGTAAACGGTCCTCGATAGCCTAGATACTGGTACTGGGTCGAAACTGGTCTACATCTACATCTACATCTACATCTACATCTACATCTACGTCACTACTCTGCAATTCACATTTAAGTGCTTGGCAGAGGGTTCATCGAACGACAATCATACTATCTCTCTACCATTCCACTCCCGAACAGCGCGCGGGAAAAACGAACACCTAAACCTTTCTGTTCGAGCTCTGATTTCTATTATGTTATTTTGATGATCATTCCTACCTATGTAGGTTGGGCTCAACAAAATATTTTCGTATTCGGAAGAGGAAGTTTGCGACTGAAATTTCGTAAATAGATCTCGCCGTGACGAAAACGTCTTTGCTTTAATGACGTCCATACCAACTCACGTATCATATCTGCCACACTCTCTCTCCTATTACGTGATAATACAAAACGAGCTGCCCTTTTTTGCACCCTTTCGATGTCCTCCGTCAATCCCACCTGGTAAGGATCCCACACCGCGCAGCAATATTCTAACAGAGGACGAACGGGTGTAGTATAAGCTGTCTCTTTAGTGGACTTGTTGCATCTTCTAAGAGTCCTGCCAATGAAACGCAACCTTTGGCTCTCCTTCCCCACAATATTACCTATGTGATCTTTCCAACTGAAGTTGTTCGTAATTTTAACACCCAGGTACTTAGTTGAATTGACAGCCTTGAGAATTGTACTATTTATCGAGTAATCGAATTCCAACGTGTTTCTTTTGGAACTCATGTGGATCACCTAACTCTTTTCGTTATTTAGCGTCAACTGCCACCTGCCACACCATAGAGCAATCTTTTCTAAATCGCTTTGCAACTGATACTGGTCTTCGGATGACCTTACTAGAGGGAAAATTACAGCATTATCTGCGAACAACCTAAGAGAACCGCTCAGATTGTCACTCAGTACATTTATATACACTCCTGGAAATGGAAAAAAGAACACATTGACACCGGTGTGTCAGACCCACCATACTTGCTCCGGACACTGCGAGAGGGCTGTACAAGCAATGATCACACGCACGGCACAGCGGACACACCAGGAACCGCGGTGTTGGCCGTCGAATGGCGCTAGCTGCGCAGCATTTGTGCACTGCCGCCGTCAGTGTCAGCCAGTTTTCCGTGGCATACGGAGCTCCATCGCAGTCTTTAACACTGGTAGCATGCCGCGACAGCGTGGATGTGGACCGTATGTGCAGGTGACGGACTTTGAGCGAGGGCGTATAGTGGCCATGCGGGAGGCCGGGTGGACGTACCGCCGAATTGCGCAACACGTGGGGCGTGAGGTCTCCACAGTACATCGATGTTGTCGCCAGTGATCGGCGGAAGGTGCACGTGCCCGTCGACCTGGGACCGGACCGCAGCGACGCACGGATGCACGCCAAGACCGTAGGATCCTAAACAGTGCCGTAGGGGACCGCACCCCCACTTCCCAGCAAATTAGGGACACTGTTGCTCCTGGGGTATCGGCGAGGACCATTCGCAACCGTCTCCATGAAGCTGGGCTACGGTCCCGCACACCGTTAGGCCGTCTTCCGCTCACGCCCCAACATCGTCCAGCCCGCCTCCAGTGGTGTCGCGACAGGCGTGAATGGAGGGACGAATGGAGACGTGTCGTCTTCAGCGATGAGAGTCGCTTCTGCCTTGGTGCCAAGGATGGTCGTATGCGTGTTTGGCGCCGTGCAGGTGAGCGCCACAATCAGGACTGCATACGACCGAGGCACACAGGGCCAACACCCGGCATCATGGTGTGGGGAGCGATCTCCTACACTGGCCGTACACCACTGGTGATCGTCGAGGGGACACTGAATAGTGCACGGTACATCCAAACCGTCATCGAACCCATCGTTCTACCATTCCTAGACCGGCAAGGGAACTTGCTGTTCCAACAGGACAATGCACGTCCGCATGTATCCCGTGCCACCCAACGTGCTCTAGAAGGTGTAAGTCAACTACCCTGGCCAGCAATATCTCCGGATCTGTCCCCCATTGAGCATGTTTGGGACTGGATGAAGCGTCGTCTCACGCGGTCTGCACGTCCAGCACGAACGCTGGTCCAACTGAGGCGCCAGGTGGAAATGGCATGGCAAGCCGTTCCACAGGACTACATCCAGCATCTCTACGAGCGTCTCCATGGGAGAATAGCAGCCTGCATTGCTGCGAAAGGTGGATATACACTGTACTAGTGCCGACATTGTGCATGCTCTGTTGCCTGTGTCTATGTGCCTGTGGTTGTGTCAGTGTGATCATGTGATGTATCTGACCCCAGGAATGTGTCAATAAAGTTTCCCCTTCCTGGGACAATGAATGCACGGTGTTCTTATTTCAATTTCCAGGAGTGTAGATCAGGAACAGCAGAGGTCACAGGACGCTTCCCTAGGGAACACCTGATGTCACTTCAGTTTTCCTCGATGATTTGCCGTCTATTACTACGAACTGCGACCTTCCTGACAGGAGATCACGAATCCAGTCGCACAACTGAGACGATACCCCATAGGCCCGCAGCTTGATTAGAAGTCGCTTGTGAGGAACGGTGTCCCACACATGTTCTATCAGGTAGAGGTTTGGGGCCTTCCTGGCCAAGGGAGCACCTCAGTATCACGTAGACAGTTCATAGAGACGTGTGCTGCGTGTGGACGAGCATTGCCGTGTTGAAAAAGAGCACCACGATACTGCTGTACATGAAAGGACACACGAGAACACAAAGTGACCGTGAAGTTGTGCTATCAGTGTTCCCTCAACCACTAAACATAGCTGCTTGAAGTCCTAGCCAATGGCTCGCAACACCATGAGGTTAGGAGTAACACCACTGTGCCTTTCCAAAACATAGGAAGGGCCGTACTTGCAACAGTGGTCGTCCGGGGTAGTGTAGAGCAACGATTCATCGCTGAACACAATGCGACGCCATTCATCAACAGTCCAACCTTCAAGGTGCCGACACCACTCCAAACGCAGCCGTTCGTGTTGTGGTGTGAACGGCAGCCTGTGCCTCAGTCAGGAATTCCTTACACCGGCTGCTTCAGGTCTTCGACGAATGGGGCAAATGACACATCGTTGCAGGAAATCCATTACTTGCTCTTCGATGACAGCTTATCTTAGAATAATGGTGCGGGATGACACAGAATACTGCAGGGGTTCCATCGCTTGTTCTCGAATGGCAGGCGCAGGTGTGAAGCAGTTAAGATGTGCTTGGTGCACTATATGGTGATCCTCTCCTGCGGTTGTCAGACGCGGCCCACTGAACCTTGGGAGTTTGCCTGCTCACATGTTAGCATGACATCCAACATAGGGCCAATGACTCATCCGACTCTTCTAACTAGTTTGATGCGATCCGCAACTCATTTTGGTGCAGTGCCAACCACTTCTGCTGTTAATAACGCATGCCCCCAAAATCCTGAGTTACTTGTTGGATATATTTCGGTTTCTGCCTTCCCCTTCAGTTCTGGAAACTGAACACTTCCGTGTACGGCTCTGTCAAGTACACCAGAAGCTATTTCTTAATCTCTTAACACAAGTCGTATCACCCTGTTCCTTCTTCTTATCACTGTTTCTGCACGTTCCGCTCCTCTCGGATTCCGTGGAGAACCGCCTAATTTCTTATCTTATCAGTCCACATAACTTTCATCGTCCTTCCATATCAGTACATGTGCAACTTCTCGATTCACTCCTTTTCCGGTTTTCCCACAGTCCATCATTCACTTCCATACAATGTTGAGCTCCAAATGTGTATTCTCAGAAATTTGTTTCTCAAGTTAAATCCAAAGTTCATTTATGTCCTCCTTGCCTCGTCCGTGATATATTGTGTTCAAATGTGTGTGTAATCTTATGGGGCTTAACTGCTAAGGTCATCAGTCCCTAAGCTTACACACTACTTAACCTAAATCATCCTAAGGGAAAACACACATATCTATGCCCGAGGGAGGACACGAACTTCCGCCGGGACTAGCCGCACTGTCCATGACTTCAATGCCTCACACCGCTCGGGTGATATGTTGTTTTGCTTCAAGGGTAGCAGAATACGTTTCCTTTTTTCTATTTCGTGGACCCCAGTTATTATGTTAGATTTATGACTAATTTCACTTATGCTACTTCTCACTACGTTCGCCTTTCTTCAGTGTACTCTCAATCCGTAATGTGTGCTGATTTGACAGTTCATTCCACTGAAGAAATCCTGCAGTTCTTCTTCACTTTCACTGAGGATTATAGCGCCATCAGCAAATCTTGTCGACGACATTGTTTCACCCTGAATTTTAACCTCATTCCTGAAGCTTTAATTTATTTTCATTATTGTTTCTTCGATCTGTACATAGATTGAGGAGTACGGGCAATAATGTCCATGACTGTGTTACACTCTTTCCAATACGAACACTACGGTCTTGCTATTCCCTTCTATTTTCCCCCTCTTTTTTTCTCGTCCATTTTGTATATTACGCGAATTTCCCTGTAGCTAAAGCGTACTTTACTGAAATTCTCGAACATCTTGAGCCATTTTACGTTGCCCAACGCCTCTCTGATTCCTTTATCTTTCATAAAGCAAAAGTAATTGCCATCTCACAGATCTTCAGTTTTGTTTTCCGTTAGTTATAAAAAAGAGACTGACTGATTCGCTTTTAATCGGCTGGAGCACCACTGGATTTGTCACTGGAATGTAAGGTCATATCCTAAAAAGTTCTGCCTCAACGATGGGTGGGTCTCGCACTGCATCATGGACCGGCAAGGTTGACTGAGCTCAAAGTACGTGCTATATCCTCCTTATTTCCAGTTTATTAAACAGTCCTTGTATGTGCCTGCTCTTCCATTAACCAACTTTGGGCAAAATGTGAAGCAGTATAGCAACAGCAGAAATAGTAGTAACACCAGACATGCTCGCTAAAGTATGGAAATAGTTTGACCAGCGTCTGGTTATTTATTGTACCTCAAGTAAGGACCACGTTGAACAGTCGTGGATGGTAATGAAAAGTTTCATCTTAAACGTAGCTGCGAAATGTAACCCAAAACACAACACAGGGAGCTGCATCAGACGCACAAAACAGCAACGCCCCAAGATTCCATATGCACTCTTCCTTCTAAGTTCGGATATTGAAGGGGTAGGTGGAGGAAAGTGCTAACCGTCAATTTCAAAAGGATTAGTCTGATAACAGTCTCTGAATGATACAAATATTGGTAACAAATAATTCCACATGTACCGCTAAAAAAACGCTATCTTCTACATCTACATCTACATCTATACTCCGCGAGCCACCTTACGGTGTGTGGCGGAGGGTACTTATTGTACCACTATCTGATCCCCCCTTCCCTGTTCCATTCACGAATTGTGCGTGGGAAGAACGACTGCTTGTAAGTCTCCGTATTTGCTCTAATTTCTCGAATCTTTTCGTTGTGATCATTACGCGAGATATATGTGGGCGGTAGTAATAGGTTGCCCATCTCTTCCCGGAATGTGCTCTCTCGTAATTTCGATAATAAACCTCTCCGTATTGCGTAACGCCTTTCTTGAAGTGTCCGCCACTGGAGCTTGTTCAGCATCTCCGTAACGCTCTCGCGCTGACTAAATGTCCCCATGACGAATCGCGCTGCTTTTCGCTGGATCATGTCTATCTCTTCTATTAATCCAACCTGGTAAGGGTCCCATACTGATGAGCAATACTCAAGAATCGGACGAACAAGCGTTTTGTAAGCTACTTCTTTCGTCGATGAGTCACATTTTCTTAGAATTCTTCCTATGAATCTCAACCTGGCGCCTGCTTTTCCCACTATTTGTTTTATGTGATCATTCCACTTCAGATCGCTCCGGATAGTAACTCCTAAGTATTTTACGGTCGTTACCGCTTCCAATGATTTACCACCTATGGCATAATCGTACTGGAATGGATTTCTGCCCCTATGTATGCGCATTATATTACATTTATCTACGTTTAGGGAAAGCTGCCAGCTGTCGCACCATGCATTAATCCTCTGCAGGTCTTCCTGGAGTACGTACGAGTCTTCTGATGTTGCTACTTTCTTGTAGACAACCGTGTCATCTGCAAATAGCCTCACGGAGCTACCGATGTTGTCAACTAAGTCATTTATGTATATTGTAAACAATAAAGGTCCTATCACGCTTCCTTGCGGTACTCCCGAAATTACCTCTACATCTGCAGATTTTGAACCGTTAAGAATGACATGTTGTGTTCTTTCTTCTAGGAAATCCTGAATCCAATCACAAACCTGGTCCGATATTCCGTAAGCTCGTATTTTTTTCACTAAACGTAAGTGCGGAACCGTATCAAATGCCTTCCTGAAGTCCAGGAATACGGCATCAATCTGCTCGCCAGTGTCTACGGCACTGTGAATTTCTTGGGCAAATAGGGCGAGCTGAGTTTCACATGATCTCTGTTTGCGGAATCCATGTTGGTTATGATGAAGGAGATTTGTATTATCTAAGAACGTCATAATACGAGAACACAAAACATGTTCCATTATTCTACAACAGATTGACGTAAGCGAAATAGGCCTATAATTATTCGCATCTGATTTATGACCCTTCTTGAAAATGGGAACGACCTGCGCTGGCGTAAGCTGTCGCCTGCACACCGGTTCGCAAAGAGGTTGCGAGAAGATCGATTGCAGGGGCAAGCAAAGCGCCTATCAGGAGAGAGGCCAAATAGTGCAAATATTCCGTGTAAAGAAATTTATTTCTGCTTGATGGCTTGCGATCTCAGAGTACAGCGATAAATCTGCACACTAACTTTTAGTGTTACTTTATTCACTGTTGGTATATTTTAAAACTCGGTAACGCCCTTTGACACCTTATATCTATTTTATACACAGTACGATACGGACAGGGACTGTGCTTGTTGTGGGCGGACCCAGGGAGAGTTTGGCTGCTGTCCATAAACAGCTGGAAGCTGCGTTGGCTACCGACAAGCTTCTAGCGAATGCTCGAAGCTGCGGTGACGTCGGGACGCCAGTGACGAGACCTTCGACACCTTTGGTGCCACTGGAATCCCCTGGTGACCCTGACGTCGCTGCGGCTTCCGATACGCAACATCTGACCGTCCGTCCACATTCTAGAGTAGGTGGCAGACAGTGGTTGGTTCTCCTGTCACTGGGCGGAAGACGAAACAGCTGACTCCCTGCGTCTTAGCAACAGGTACGAGGTGCTTCCCAGTGCTCATGATAACTCTGAGCACGGGATGCCTCTCCTGCTGGGCCAGTGGTCGATTTTCCTGCCCAGTCCGGACAAGTACGAAGGGTGGGTATGCTAGTCATTGGGAGCTCCAATGTTAGACGGGTGATGAAGCCCCTCAGCGAGATACAGGCGAGGCGGGAAAGAATTCCAGTGCACATTCGGTATGTTTGCTGGGATGTCTCTTCCCTGACGCGGAGGAGGCCCTGCTGGCGGCTATCGAGCGCACTTTGTGCTACCAGCTGCATGTAGTGGCACATGTCGGCACGAATGACGCCTGCCGCTTGGGTTCTGAGGCCATCCTCGGCTCTTTTCGGCTGTTGGCTGATCTGGTGAAGAAGGCAACTAGCAATGCACGCTGGGTGCTGGTTAAGCTGTCTATTTGTAGCATCATACCCAGGGTTGATCGCGGTCCTCTGGTTTGGATCAGAGTGGAAGGTATAAACCAGAGGCTCAGACAACTCTGCAACGGTATTGGACGCGAATTTCTCGACCCCCGCCATCGGGTGCAGAACTGTTGCGTTTCCCTTAATAGGTCAGGCGTGCACTACACGCAGGAAGCGGATACTAGGGTAGCGAGGTACGTGTGATGTGCACGTGGGGCTTTTTTAGGTTAGATAAGCCTTCCCTTGGGAGCAAAGACAATTTTCCAGTTAAATTAGTTACAGGGACCTCAGAGTATCTTGGTCCTCGCATATCAGAGACAGAAAAGATTAATATGATTTCAGTAAACTGCACGAGCATCCAAGCGAAGGTCCCGGAATTAGTACCGGTTACAGAAGGTTATTATGCACATATAGTATTGGGAACAGAAAGCTGCTGGAAACCAGAAGTCAATAACAACGAAATCCTTAGTTCATACTGAAATATTTATCGTGAGGATAGGTTAGTTTCCAATAGTGGCGGCGTGTTTATTGCAGTAAAATATTCGATAAAATCTAGTGAGGTTATTACGGATTTTGAATGTGAATTAATCTGTGTAAAATTGAGTATCAAAGAACGGTCAAAAATGGTGATCGTATGCTTTTATAGACCACCTGGGTCAGGATCTGTAGTTGTAGAGCGTTTCAGACAGAACTTGCAGAGTATCATTAGTAATTTTCCCGATCATGCCGTTGTAATAGAGGGTGACAACAACTTGCCAAGTATAGATTGGGAGTATTATGCCATCAAAACTGGTGCCACAGACAGGGAACCATGTGGCATTGTTCTACATGTCTTGTCCGAAAATTACCTTGAGCAAATAGTTAGAGAACCATCTCATGAAGGTAACGTCTTAGATCTCCTGGCAATAAACAGACCCGAACTTATCGAATCAGTTAACGTAGAGGAAGGAATCAACAATCACAAGGCTGTGACAAAAACTATGACGACGGGTCCTACAAGAAATGTTAAAAAAGGTAGGAACATATATTTGCTCCGCAAGGGTGACAGGACACAAATTTCAGAATATCTCAGCAGTCGGCATCAAATATTCGGTGATGAGGACGAAGATGTGGAGAACAAATGGACAAAATTTAAAGGAATTGTTCAATACGCCCTACACAAGTATGTTCCGAGTAAGGTTTTGATGGATGGGAAAGATCCACTATTGTTTAATAGCCGTGTTAGAAAAGCGCTGCGTAAATAAAGAGCACTTTATCTCAGATTCAAGAGAAGTAAAAACCTAGCTGATGTATAAAAGCTGAACGAAAAGAAAACGAACTTAAGCAAAGCAATGAGAGAAGCTTTCAATGATTTTGAAAGTAAGACGTTGTCGACTGACCTGAGTATAAACCCTGAGAGATTTTGGTCTTATGTAAAATCAGTAAGTGATTCAAAACCATCTATTCATTCTCCCAGCAACCACACCGGCACCGAAACGGAAGATAACGGAGAGAAGGCCGAAATACTGAATTTGCACTTCCGAAGTTGTTTCACCACGGAACGCGGAAGATAGTAACACTGTCGCTCCTTTCAATCGTCGTACGTACATCGAAATGGCACATATTGAGATAACCGATCGCGGAGTTGAAAAGCAGCTACAATCGCTTTGTAGTGGAAAGGATTCAGGACCAGATGAGAAACCTATAAGATTCTATAAAGATTATGCGAAAGAACTTGCTCCTCTTCTAGCAGTAATTTATCGTAGATTGCTTGAGCAACGAAAGGTACCTAACGACTGGAAAGAAAGCACATGTCATTTCCGTTTTTAAGAAAGGCCGCAAGACAGATCCACATAATTATAGACCTATATCGTTGACGTCAATCTGTTGTAGAATTACGGAACATGTTATATGCTCAAGAATTATGACGTTCTTGGAAAATGAACAATTCCTCTATAAGAATTAATAAGGATTCCGCAAACAGACATCCTACGAAACTGAGCTCGCCCTGTTCCTCCATGAGATCCACAGCGAAGTGGACAACGGCGCACACGTTGATGCCGTGTTCCTTGATTTCAGTAAGGTATTTGGCACCGTTCCGAACTGCCGATTACTGAAAAAAAAATACGAGCTTACGGAGTATCGGAGCAGATCTGCGATTGGATTCAGGACTTTCTTGCAGACAGAAACCAATACGTCACTCTTAATTGAACTAAAACGGCAGATGTAAAGGTAATATCCTGAGTTCCAGAGGGAAGTGTGACAGGACCGTTCGTTGCTGTTTACAATATGTAGACATGACCTAGTAGAAAGCGTCAGATGATCTTTAAGGCTGTTCGCAGTTGATGCAGTTGTTTATACCAAAGCAGCAACGCCAGAAGATATTAAGAAATTGCGGTACGACCTGCAGAGAATTGGTGAATGGGGCAGACTATGGCAGTTGACCCTGAGCATAAATAAATCCAACATACTGCGCATACATAGGAAAAGAAATCCACTACTGTACAGCTACAGTATTGATGACAAACAGCTGGAGACAGCGTCTGCCGCAAAATATCTAGGCGTAACTACCCAGGGCGACCTCAAATGTAATGACCATATAAAACAGATAGTGGGGAAAGCAGACACCAGACTCAGATTAATCGGAAGAATCTTAAGGAAATGTAAGTCACTCACGAAAGAAATGGTTTATAAGGCACTTGTTCACCCGATTCTTGAGTGCCGTTCATGTATCTGGGATCCCTATCAGGTAGGACTGACAGAGGAGATAGAAAAGGTCCAACGAAGAACGTCACGTTTCGTCACCGCATCGTTTAGCTCACGAGAGCTCCGCTACTCCACTGGCAGAAGTTACAAGAGAGGCATTTCGCCTCTCGGAGGGATTTACTACTGAAATTTAGTAACAAACTTTTCAGGGGTCAGACAACGTATTGCTTCCCTCCACATAGATTTCGCGTATTGACCACGAGGAGAAAATTCGAGAAATTAGAGCCAATATAGAGGCTTATCTAAAATCATTCTTCCCACGCACTAATCGTGAGTGAAACAGGTTTACAGGGATCAGATAGTGGTACCGAAAATACCATCCGCTACACATCGTCAGGTGGCTTGCGGAGTATAATGTAGATGTAGATGTAGAGACCGGCAAGCAACGTGCCACCAACGCCCTCTCGACAGCTAGTACTTAGGTCGCCGCCGCGGACTGGAGCATCCATTCAGTTAGAGCCACAGTGTCTACACAGTCAATCATCCAGTGAGTCACCCAGTCGAGTCATCAGTCGCAGCCCAGTCGCTTGCAGTAGGAATCAAAGACTCAGTCTCAGGCAGCACATGGCGACCACAGAAGCGTGCATAGCGGGACGTATGCTTCACCAGCAGTGAGGCTAATGTGGACTACGAAGGAAGAGCTTGTATGATAACACCTGGACTATCTTAAGTTAAATAGCTTCATGTTTCAGTTAATAAAGAACCCTGTTAATACTTGCGTGCAGTTGTGTTAACGGAAGAGGATTCCACCCACCAAAGAACATCCTATCCTGCCTTCCCATGGTGCAAGCCTACTATGAGAGTGGGACGACACATAAACTGCTTTGCTTTTAACATTTACGTTCTTGTCCTCGAATTTAACCACGGACCCCTAGCACTGGTATACTCTGCAGCAGAGTACTGTGCACCAGTTTGGCCCCGAAGCACCCACGTAGCGAAAGCAGACGTCCAAATGAACTCAGTTATGAGAGTAATTAGTGGTACAGTCCCATCTACACCTACGTGCTGACTACCAGTGCTTTCAAACATCTGTCCACCTGACCTCCGTCGAAAGGCTGCTCTTTACATCCTCTGTCAGCAAGTTTCTGAAAACAACTCGATCCCTCTTCATGTTGATTTGCTATCACTGCCCAGGAAACGCCTCAAATCTAGAAGACCAGCATAGGAAATGGGAGTCCAAATGCTATCCACAGGATTCGACCAGGACGCAAAGTGAAAACGTGAGTGGCAAGCTACAAGAACCCGAAACCACGAACTTGTAGACAATCCATCAGTTCCAGTTCCAGGCTTCCACCAACCAAGGGAGGTGTGGGTGCAGTTAAACAGATATCGGACCGAAGAGGGTAGGTGCAAATACAACATGCACAAGTGGGGCTTTTCAAGTGGCAGTGTGACTGTGGTTACACCCAAACAATGAGCCACATTGTGAATGAGTGTCCAATCAGAAGCTTCCCTGGCGGCATTGAGAAGCTCCATCAAGCATCCCACGAGGCACTCCTCTGGATCTAGTCCATCAACATCCGAGAGTAGTCTGAGCCGTTTTAAAACTTGTGTGCTAGATATAATTTCACATGTTCATTTACACAGGGTGTTACAGAAAGGTACGGCCAAACTTTCAGGAAACATTCCTCACACACAACGAAAGAAAATATGATATGTGGACATGTGTCCGGAAAAGCTTACTTTCCATGTTAGAGCTCATTTTATTACTTCTCTTCAAATCACATTAAACATGGAATGGAAACACGCAGCAACAGAACGTACCAGCGTGACTTTATTTATTTATTTTATTTAAATGTCAAGTTCCGTAGGACCAAATTGAGGAGCAAATCTCCAAGGTCATGGAACGTGTCAGTACATGAACTTACAACATAAAAAGTAATAACAGATAAAAATAAATGTTCATGAACCTGAAAGAAAATCAGTCCATAAGTTTAAGCAAACGCTATCAGCAATACAATGAGAATCATCTTAATTTTTCAAGGAACTCCTCAACAGAATAGAAGGAGTGACCAATGAGGAAACTCTTCAGTTTCGATTTGAAAGCGCATGGATTTCTGCTAAGATTTTTGAATTCGAGTGGCAGCTTATTGAAAATGGATGCAGCAGTATACTGCACACCTTTTTGCACAAGAGTTAAGGAAGTCCGATCCAAATGGAGGTTTGATTTCTGCCGCGTATTAACCGAGTGAAAGCTGCTTATTGTTGGAAATAAACTAATATTGGTAACAAGAAACGACAATAAGGGATATACATATTGAGAGGCCAATGTCAAAATACCCAGACTCGTGAAAAGAGGTCGACAAGAGGTTCGTGAACTCACACCACTTATTGCCCGAACCGCCCGTTTCTGAGCCAAAAATATCCTTCTAGAATGGGAAGGGTTACCCCAAAACATAATACCATACGACATAAGTGAATGAAAATAAGCAAAGTAGACTAATTTACGTGTCGAAATGTCACTCACTTTCGATACCGTTCGAATGGTGAAAATGGCAGTATTAAGTCTTTGAACAAGATCCTGAACGTGGGCTTTCCACGACAGCTTACTATCTATCTGAACACCTAGGAATTTGAACTGTTCAGTTTGACTAATCATATGCCCGTTCTGTGAGATTAAAACGTCAGGTTTTGTTGAATTGTGTGTTGTTAGGAACTGTAAAAACTGAGTCTTACTGTGATTTAACGTTAGTTTATTTTCTACAAGCCATGAACTGAGGTCATGTACTGCTCTACTTGAAACCGAGTCAATGTTGCACACAACATCCTTTACTACCAAGCTAGTGTCATCAGCAAACAGAAATATTTTAGAGTTACCCATAATACTAGAGGGCATATCATTTATATAAATAAGGAACAGGAGCGGCCCCAACACTGATACCTGGGGCACCCCCCACTTGACTATACCCCACTCAGATCCCACATCACAGCCGTTATCAACATTGTGAATAATGACCTTTTTCTGCCTGTTGCTAAAGTAAGAGGTGAACCAATTGTGAGCTACTCCCCTTATTCCGTAATGGTCCAACTTCTGGAGCAATATTGTGTGATCAACACAGTCAAATGCCTTTGTTAAATCAAAAAATACGCCAAGCGTTCGAAACTTTTTGTTTAGCCCATCCAGTACCTCACAGAGAAAAGAGAATATAGCATTTTCAGTTGTCAAACGACTTCTAAAGCCGAACTGTACATTTGATAACAAATCGTGTGATATAAAATAATCAATTAACCTTACATACACAGCCTTTTCGATAACTTTTGCAAACACTGATGGCATAGAAATAGGTCTAAAATTATCTACATTATCCCTTTCTCACTTTTTATACTGAGTACTTTAATTCCTCAGGAAACTGACCATTCCTAAAGGAAAAATTACAAATATGGCTAAATACAGGGCTAACATGTGCAGCACAGTACTTTAATATTCTACTAGACACTCCATCATAACCATGAGAGTCCTTAGTCTTCAGTGATTTGATTACTGTCTCAATCTCCCTCTTGTCTGTATCACAGAGGAGTATTTCAGACGTCAATCTCGGAAAGGCATTTGCTAAGAAATTTATATGATTTCCTGTAGATACTAAATTTTTATTTAATTCACCAGCAATGCTCAGAAAATGGTTGTTAAATACTGTTCATATATCTGATTTATCAGTAACAGAAATATTATTACTGCAAACTGACTTTATATCGTCAAACTCGTGCTGCTGACCAGACACTTCCTTCACAACTGACCATATGGCTTTAATTTTATCCTGTGAATTAGCTATTCTATTTGCATACCACATACTTTTTGCCTTGCTAATAACATTTTTAAGCACCTTACAATACTGTTTGTAATGGGTTACTGCAGCTTGATTATGACTACTTCTAACATTTTGATATAATTCCCGCTTTGTTCTACATGATATCCTTATCCCACTAGTCAGCCAACCGGGCTGTCCATTACTGTTAGTACCCCGTTTAGAATGTTCTAATGGAAAGCGACTCTCAAAGAGCATGAGAAATGTGTTATGGAAAGCATTGTATTTATCATCTATATTATCGGCACTATAAACATCTTGCCACTCTTGTTCCTTGACAAGTTTTGAAAAACCCTCTATTTCTGTTGGATTAACTTTCCTACGTAGTTTGTAATTAAATACGACATTGGTTAGAGTACAAAAACCTTTTAGTGTTAAAATTTGTGCATCATGGTCTGAAAGGCCATTCACCCTTTTACTAACAGAATGCCCTTCTAGTAATGAAGAACGAATAAAAATATTGTCTATGACTGTGCTACTGTTCCCCTGCAATCTAGTTGGAAAAAACACAGTTTGAATCAGATCATATGAATTTAGGAGATCTACCAACATCCTTTTTCTTGCACAATCATGTACAAAATTAATATTGAAGTCACCACATAGAACTACTTTCTGGTACTTCCTACAAAGTGAGTCAAGAGCCCTCTCTAGCTTAAGCAAAAATGCTCTGAAGTCGGAGTTAGGGGACTTATAAACAACAGCACTTAGAAGTTTAGTTTCACTAAATTCAACTAATGCTGCACAACTTTCAAATATCTGTTCAGTGGAGTGTCGTGATACGTCTATGGACTCAAATGAAATACTGTTTTTTACGTACAGAGCCACTCCCCCACCCTGCAAGGAACTCCTTGAGAAACAGCCACTTAATCTGTAGCCTGGTAAAGGAAGCCTCTGAATTATCACATTATTTAAGTGGTGCTCTGATATACCAATAATTTCAGAGTTAGCATCTATTAGCAGTTCACTAACTTTATCTCTAATACCTCTTATATTTTGATGAAATATGCTAATTCCTTCTCTACTTGGAAACATTACATCCTCTGAAGGTGAGCCCTTAGTTAGAGGCACTTCCTTTTAGCAGGTATACCTATCAGCTGACTTCAGTCTAAAAAAGGTGCAGCTCTAACACCAACTACTATAGGAATTTTTCCATGAGTGATACCACTACCACCACCACCACCCACTACACTGACACCTATAAGCTTAGCCAGCCTCCCCTTCCCATACCTATTGAGGTGCAGGCCATGCCTAGTGAAACCCCATCTACTGATAGACCCAACTGGCACCACTGAGATGTGATCCATGCCCTCCGCCATCAGTGCCCTCCCTAGGCCCACATTAACGCGCCTAACAGCCGCATTAAGGTGAGGCCGATCATGACGCTGAAAGAGTTGCACGAAATGCACATTAGTACCACCAGTTTGAGTAGCTATCTTAACCAAGTCACCACTGACATCATATTCCCCGTCCCTATCGAGACTGTTCCCTGCTCCACCCACTATCACTACCTTATCCTCTTTCGTAAAATTCTTACATAACTCCCCTATGCTATCAGTCACCTGAGCCAACCCTGCACTAGGCTTCACAATGCTGGTGACCTGGTACTCACTCCCCAACACTTCCAGCAACTGCTGGCCCACACCTTTACCATGGGAACTACCTAGCAGCAGAACCTTCTTTCTGCTAGACTTTGCAACTAACCTAGGCCTCCTAATTGCTGAGGACTGCTGGAAGTTACCTACATCTACGGCTACACGAGGCTCCTCTCCACTCAACTCTTGACAGTTGGTCGTATCTATTGCATGTATGCAAAGTAAAACTGTCTGAGTACCTCCTCTTCCTAGCTACCTTCTTGCCAACTGCCAGTTCCCATTCCCCACCACCCTTCACCCTCCTCAACCTGTCTAGTTCCTCCTTTGCGCATTGTAACTGCACCTGAAGGGCACAGATCTTACGCTCCTGCTCCTCTATTAACTTATTTCTACTACAGATTCTACATTCCCAGGAGAGGATCTCCCTAAAATGACCACTGGCTTCCCCACTGCATTCCCCCCAATGAAAATACTTTGAACCAATCACACACCGTAATCCACTACTCACAAACCTACGACAGAGCCCACACATTTTACTCATGGTAAATTTTACAGTTACTGAAAAAACTATACGTCTACGTTACCAAAATTCAGTTACACCAGTAGAACTATTTTTTTTTCTTTCGAATAACCCATTTGGAGGGTACGATGAATCAACTTTGGCTACTCTTCATTGTATTAGATTTCTTCAGTTTCCAAATTTCCTTCATCCTTTTAGAGTGTTGTTGCCTATTCTTCTTGAGTCCACTTTCGTCTAGTTATTTTCTTTCTCTCCTGAAATTCTGCCTTTTGAACTGCCTTTCTGAAATGTGTTCTGTTTTCTATTGTGTCTATTGTAACTCCAGCATTTTCAATGTCCTTTTCAGTCTCTATGAAACATGCTGGCTTGGATTTGTAGCTATTGAGTAATGTGAATATCCGCTTGGTTAGTCTGTTGTTATCCATTCTGAATATATGTCCAAAAAACTGTAGTCTCCTCTTCCTCATTACATCAGTTAGTTTCTCCGTTTTCAGATATAGCTCTCTGTTTGGTCTTAACCTGTATTCAGCATTATCGTTTCTTTTAGCTCCCAGTATTTTCCTTAAAATTCTTCTTTCGACCTTCTCTAGTTTCTCAAGCTCTCCATTTCTTGTTAGTTTAAGTGTTTCTGCCGCATAGAGAGCTTCAGGTCTGGCCACTGTTTGGTAGTGTCTTAATTTCGTGTTCCAGGACAAGAATTTTTTATTATAAACGTTTTTGGTCATATGAAACACTCTTTCCATTTTGTGCACTCTAGTTTCTATAGCTATCTTTTCTTTGGCATTGTATGTAATCCACTCTCCTAGGTATTTAAAGGAGTCTGTTTTGTGTATTGTGTTGTTGTCAACTGCAATATTTTGAGGAGCATCACAGATGTTTGTCATCAACTTTGTTTTTTCATAGGATATTTGTAGTCCTACTTTGGCTGCTTGTTTTTGTAGTTCTCTTATTTGTTCTTGGGCATTGTCTAGTGAATCTGTAATCAATGCCATGTCATTTGCGAAGGCTAAACAGTCGACAGTGATCTTGTTTGCATTTCTCCCAAGTTGAATCCCTTTAGTATTGATGGCCTTCCTCCATTCTCGAACTACCTTCTCCAAGACACAATTGAAAAGCAGAGGTGACAGAACTATTTAAGAACTAACAATAATGGCCTCGAAATTCTCTGCCTACATAGAAAGCAGCTACTTGTATTAGTACTACTACAACACAGCCGATACCAAATTATTAGCTACAATCAAAAAATTAAAACTACCACTGTAACACTAAGGGAAGTTAAAACACTATATGAAAATTTTACTGAAATATTTCACTAGAAAGAGTAATAAACGTCAGTTGAAATCTAAAGCACGAAAATTACTAACGACTTCAACACACTGAAAACTCTCTAAAACACAGCGAGCGAACGATTACAAAAGTTTATTAAGTCGTTATTTCGCCACAAACGGCACGCAACACCGCTGAAATCTATTAAATTTAATAACTGTACTACAGAGCACAAATAAGTTTGTCAGTACTTAGCTTATAACCGCTACAGCTGCAGTGCACGCCGCAAAATGTAAACACACTACTGAGGCGCGAGGCTTAAACGAACGACGAAAGCAGACTCACAAATAACAGACCACGCGAGTCAATAACACAGGAAGAAAGACTGAGATTAATAAAAATCCACTAATAAGTTACTTTTACGGCAAATATTAAAACAAATAAACTTTAAAATAAGTAAATGAAGTCTAAAATTTGTTTCAGGAAATGTTCAAAATGTCCTCCGTTAGCGAGGATACATGCATCCACACTCCGTCGCGTGGAATCCCTGATGCGTTGATGCAGCCCTGGAGAATGGCGTATCACAGCCGTCCACAATACGAGCACGAAGAGTCTCTACATTTGGTACCGGGGTTGCGTAGACAAGAGCTTCCAAATGCCCCCATAAATGAAAGTCAAGAGGGTTGAGGTCAGGAGAGCGTGGAGGCCATGGAACTGGTCCGCCTCTATCAATCCATCGGTCACCGAATCTGTTGTTGAGAAGCGTACGAACACTTCGACTGAAATGTGCAGGAGCTCCATCGTGCATGAACCACATGTTGTGTCGTACTTGTAAAGGCACATAATCTAGCAGCACAGGTACAGTATCCCTTATGAAATCATGATAACGTGCACCATTAAGCGTAGGTGGAAGAACATGGGGCCCAATCAAGACATCACCAACAATGGCTGCCCAAACGTTCACAGAAAATCTGTGTTGATGTCGTGATTGCACAATTGCGTGCGGATTCTCGTCAGCCCACACAAGTTGATTGTGAAAATTTACAATTTGATCACGTTGGAATGAAGCCTCATCCGTAAAGAGAACATTTGCACTGAAATGAGGATTGACACATTGTTGGATGAACCATTCGCAGAAGTGTACCCGTGGAGGCCAATCAGCTGCTGATAGTGCCTGCACACGCTCTACATGGTACGGAAACAACTGGTTCTCCCGTAGCACTCTCCATACAGTGACGTGGTCAACGTTACCTTGTACTGCAGCAACTTCTCTGACACTGACATTACGGTTATCGTCAACTGCACGAAGAATTGCCTCGTCCATTGCAGGTGTCCTCGTTGTTCTAGATCTTCCCCAGTCGCGAGTCATAGGCTGGAATGTTCCGTGCTCCCTAAGACGCCGATCAGTTGCTTTGAACGTCTTCCTGTCGGGACACCTTCGTTCTGGAAATCTGTCTCGATACAAGCGTACCGCCCCACGGCTATTGCTCCGTGGTAATCCATACATCAAATTGGCATCTGCCAACTCCGCATTTGTGAACATTGCACTGACTGCAAAACCACGTTCGTGATGAACAGTAACCTGTTGATGCTATGTACTGATGTGCTTGATACTAGTACTGTAGAGCAATGAGTCGCATGTCAACACAAGCACCGAAGTCAACATTACCTTCCTTCAATTGGGCCAACTGGCGGTTAATCGAGGAAGTACAGTACATACTCGTACACATGTCCACATAACATCTTTTCTTTATTTGTGTGTGAGGAATGTTTCCTGAAAGTTTGGCCGTACCTTTTTGTAACACCCTATATATATATATATATATATATATATATATATATATATATATATATATATATATATATATATTTCTTTGTTTTGCTAAATGTGTATTACTATAATTGATGCATACGATCAAAAAAAACACGGATATAACGTGTATAATGCACTGTTGTGCTGTAGCACTTTCTTCTGCCTACAACCCCTTCAGTTCTTTTGGAAATAAATACTTTCTAATCATATGTGTACGTTAAAATTTATCCTAAGCTTACGTCTTAATTCACACAGGAGTTACTGTTTCATGAAATCTGACTAATCCTTTGGCAATAGCCTGTGCTGTCATCAACGAAAGCAATTTCAGTGTTTGCTGTTTCGTTCTAGTTCCGATTTCGCGAGATGGGTTTTTAATGCTAGACTTCAGCACCGTTGCGTGATGGCAGTATTGGAAAACTAAAGTAGACTTAAGCATGAACTTACCACAGCGAGCTGCCGATATTTTCGGAACCTTAATGACTCACGAAAGATTTCCATTCACGAACGGGTTCGTGAGCCGACCTAGCAGTGTCACTCTGCTCGAAACAAGTCGACCTAGCTAAACAAGAACGAGGAAAACGTAGCGTAGGAGTTATTACCGTGGACTTAATCCGCCGGCGGTATAGCTGTTCCCGCACAGGCCGTAAATTTTTTGGCGCTCCTTATCTCCAGCGGGCCATCGGGTTCTTTTATTGGCTCGGTGCGTGCTGGGAGCCGGCGACGTCACGTCAGCCCTGCCGGTGGCGGCAAGGCAGCACGGCTCGTTAGCGACTTGGCGTCCCTTAGCCTGAGGTTGCCTGCGGAGCTGCAGAAACGGCGCGGGCGCCCCTTCCAATTACAGACCTCCGCAGCCGCTGCCTGCGGTAATGTGGCCCTCAAATGCGACGGCCACATCTGCACTCGCAGACTGCGCCAGCCGTTTCTGACTCTCTGTTTTCCGTGCTAAGACTCCTGATAGCCAGGTAAGTTTCCCGCTTGTGAGGGTACGGCGGAGCCCCAAATGCCTACAGCGCGTATTCTGCGCTAGGGATTCACCATAATATTTTCGCGAGGTACTCACCATAATGTTTTCGCGATTTGCTCAGCGCTCTGATGACGTTAAAAATTTTCTGCATCATGCTGGATCTTCGGCGATTGCACTTGCTGGTAAGATAGAAAGTGACAGTCCAAATCGCAGTTTACGTCTGTTCTACTGCAGGTAAACAGGTTTAGTTATAATAACAAAGGGTGTCCCACAGGAATCAATTTTGGGTCCAGTCCTATTCCTCATATATGTGAATGACGTTTCGCGTAACATTCAACATGCAAAACTGGCACTTTTTGCAGACGATACAAGTGTTATGATAAACCGCATAAGAGAAAGACAACAAAAGAGTTAGTGGACGATATTAAAAAAAATGTATTAAGAAGTACTCAGAAAATTGACTCTCCCTAAATTTTGAAGAAAACACATTACATTGAGTTCTGTACAACAAATATGGTCATACCAACAACTAATGTTGCACGTGTGTAGGATTCAGCAAGTAGGACAGAATGCTCCAGATGTTTAGGTACATGTCTCGATGATAACTTGAAATCAAAAGAGGATGTTACTGACCTTCTGGAACAATTAAGTTCAGCTACTTTTGCTCTTCGTATAACTGCTAATCTTGGAAACAAACGTATGAACCTCCTGACATGTTATTCATATTTCAACTCACTAATGTCGTACGGAATAATTTTCTGGGGTAACTCATCACTTAGAAAGGAAGTATTGATTGAACAAAAGCGAGCAGTAAGAATAATAAGTTGTGTTCAGCCACGGACGTCACATAGGCACCTCTTCACAAAGATAACCATTATAACAGCGCCGTCACAATACATATATTTGCCAGTGAATTCATCATAAATAATACATCATAATTTGATAAGAACACTGATGTTCATACCTAAAACGTTAGAGGGAGAAATTACCCTTATTACCCATTGTCAAAGCTGTTAGGGACTAAAACGGGAGTGCAATATGCATCAATAAAATTTTAGGTCATTTGCTCAATCACATAAAATATTTGACAGACAGCAAAGCAAGTTTTATGTCAAATCTAAATTCATTTCTCCTGGACAAACCCTTCTGTTCCACTGACGAAAGACAATCTTGTTTTTAAGTGCAGTTTGTAACGGAACATATTAAAGGCTTTACTGTACCGAAGTATGCGATACCCTCCAAATTCAACCAGTTTAACGAGTATTTATGATTATAGCAAAGGTATTGTGTATGTTAACAATGATTGCATAACATGTCTCCATAAACGGCCAACCCATTAAATTATACTGTGTAACTGACCCACACAAAAGTTTGTATCACTTGATCACTGATACAGCAAATGTCATCATGTAAAAACACTGAGTTCATCTTAAATAATTAATATGAAGTACGAAAATTAGTGGCCAACTTAGGTATTTTGGATCTCCTTAAATAAAAATCACCCAGTGAAACCTATTTGTTCACTAGGAGCGTTTTCACTCAGTATTCACGAAATCAATCCTACTTTAGACGAAAACCAATGTAATTCTTAATAATTCATGTTATTTACTTATTTATGCAAATTAGAGAAGTCAATTGACAAACTTCTAAAAAACGGCCTTCTTGTAACAAAGAATTATTCTGTCAAGTCAACAAATCTGTCTGTCATTTTAATAACATGTTAAATTATGTCACTCGATGCAAATTAATAACTTTTCTGCACAAATTATGATAACAGATGGACATGTGACTTGTAAACTATATCTCTTTTTAGTAGTTCTTTGACAATGTTATAAATACAAGCAGCAAGAACGGTCGGGAGGCAGTCGGAATGTCACTTTGGTAAAGTGTGTTTGTGTGTTATTGTTTGAGGTGGATAAACAATGCAAAGAACATGTAACAGAAGTTCTACTTTGTGTTGAGTCATGGTCTTTGGTGGACAGTGGAATTAAGATGGCCACCAGAGTAATAAATATTTGAGGTTTACATATTTGTTGGTTTCGCTCGTTCTTTATCATCAAAAACATATAAAAAACACGGGACCTCATGTTTTTAACCCTAGACAACCAGATTTAGAGCCAGCATCAGCATCGAGAGACAGCAGCGATCCAGCAAGTAGCAGCGATTACCACAACACAATGCATTTTAATGGCGCCAACCTAACATCAAGTGCTAACAAGCTCCGTAAATGGGAGTGAAATAGTGCGATTATAGCAATTAGCTATATCTACGACCAGGCGACCATTACAAGTTGCATGATAAGAAATGAAACGATAAGTGTTCATCAATGTTAACACTAGTCATGTTTATATATCCTGTAAACTTACTCGTTCCACATCATTTCGATAAAATAATGGTTCAAATGATCAGTGGAACAAATAACTACCTGACTAACCATCATCTCGTCGTGGGCCAGAGAAGATTCTGGTCCTTGGTAAAATTACTAAGCGAGTCGAAGGCTTCTGTCAAAAAATGGTTCAGATGGCTCTGAGAACTATGGGACTTAACTTCTGAGGTCATCAGTCCCCTACAACTGAGAACTACTTAAACCGAACTAACCTAAGGACACCACACACATCCATGCCCGAGGCAGGATTCGAACTTGCAACCGTAGCGGTCGCGCGGTTCAAGACTGTAGCGCCTAGAACCACTCGGCCACCTCGGCCGGCGCTGCTCTGAGCGCATCACATCCTAGCCGCATCAATGGTCCTGGGCTGCGTCCTTCGCTGTTTTATTACGTCAGAGCTGATTTCCAGTATCCGGGGCAAGAAGGCTCTTGTTAAACTTTCAGATGGTCCGGTCTCTGCGTAAGGATTCAAAGTGGGTTTCTTTCTGACTTCTGAACCTACTGCGCGGATCTGAAAGATGCGTGCACTTTCCACGATGTCGGGCGTTTTCCACCACCTGTTTGCAAACATATTTTTTGGAAAGTTGTTGGCTTGAGGAAGCAGCTACAAGATAAATTCTAGTAACAGAAGTAGTAATTTGCAAGTGAAAGTTCTGCATGATGCCCTAGACGCTGAAACGCCGAAATTTTGAAGTAGTGTCGCGTAGAGGATATATAATTTTGGAGAAAGAACACAGATTTCAAACAAGTCTGTAATGGAAATCAAAATATGGAAATTATGGTTGGTTATGGTTATGTAGGCTGGGTCAAAGGATAAAAAGGATCCCCCAAGGGTAACATAAATAATTGGAAATGTGAACTTTTGGAAGCTGAAGAGAGGACCAGAACTTCTTCCATGATCATATGCTTTCTCAATTTTGAGGGAGGCAAGCAATCCAGATTGCTGTTTCTTGAGCTGTTGGTTGGACGTTACAGAAGCTGGTTGTTGGAGGAGATAGTTAGGACGGGAATCACACTGGATGACAAGAAACGGTAGATGTTGATTTCAGTGTTTACGTATGCGATGGCAGAGCACTGATTCGACGAGCTTCCTGAACACCAAGATAAAGCTGATGGTTCGATAAGACGTGGGGTCACTGGCAATTTAGTTCGGTCTAAGGAAAAGAGGTGTGTGGTGTGTTCCTGATACCACTTGTAGTCAATGCGAAGGAATCCATTATAGAAGCTGACAGTGATTTCTGGGAACGAGTGTGGGCAGTTTTGCAGGTAAAGATGTGGTGTGTCTAGGGCCTCGCGTCGGATAGACAGCTCGCCGGGTGCAAGTATTTCTCTTTTACGCCACTTTGGCGATTTGCGCGTCGATGGGGATGAAATAATGATGATTAGGACAACACAACACCCTGTCTCTGAGCGGAGAAAAATCTCCGAGCCAGCCGAGATTCTAACCCGGGCCCTTAGGATTGAACATTCCGTCGCGCTGACCACTCAGCTACCGGGACCCGTTTTCCATATGGTAACTAATAAAGTTGTGACTTGGACTAATATTTTGTATTTCGTGTAGTATTCGTATCACTGTTTGTGCTGTGGTTGGAGGGATAGGGTCAGTTTGTGATTGGTGGTCTAAGTAATGGAGACTGAGCAAAAGGTAGGACACAGACGTCAATTTTTTTATGAACTGTTGGAAACAGGGAGTAATAAAAATGACGATTATTGCCAAGAACAGTAAAACTAACTGAGAGGTAGGATGCAGAGTGCTTAGCTTTATTTCGTGTGTTAAGAAATGCATAATTATAGTGCGAGATTGGGTAATAGGGAGTGGGATTGTTAGCAGCGCGGCAATGGGAGGCTTTCCAGTACTTAAAGGAGTTTGTGGGTAGCGTCGTATATGGCACTACCTCCGGCATTTCTTTGCGATTAGTAGCTTTCTGATAAGTGTCTCTATTAGATGGTGGCGTGTGTGAACGTCTCAGTCACCAATCTGATGAAAGAGACAGTTCTACGTTCAGGAGTCATGGAGGAGGAGTAGAGTGTGTGTAGAAAAGATTCCGAGTTCCGACCACAGGACTGGAATACGCACACCTCCAACGCTCCATACAGCTCCTCCAGTTGGCTCGTAGCAGCTTTCGCTGACAGTCTTCACAGTGACAGAAGAAGCATACTAATGAGTCAAGTACATCACTACTATCAAAGTTCTATGGTAACAAATATAATTTAATGGATTGTATTAAACTTTCTCAAGCCCGTCTCTTCCAGTGAGACACCATCAGGCAACTAGCTACTTGTCCCCACAACTAGATTTGATGTTTCTCCTTTCTCAGCTTGTGTACACTCATAAAACGGCAACACTCCCCAACAAAATCTCGCCTAGAAAACAAGTTACTGGTTCTCTGTTTTATGTAGTGCAGGAAATAACATATGCAAGTCTACAGGCTTTCGTGTTCGTCGTCATTTAAGGGACAATTCTCTAGTTTCTCAGGCCACTCCTTGATCCTCTTCAGTTCCTTCTCAAACAATCAACATTTCGACCTTACTGCTCGGATCTTCTTCAAGATCTTCTGGTGTCCCAAAAGAAGATCGGTGCTGTAATGACTCGAGCCTAGACAGATAGGTTAGATGTTGTAAAACGGCCCACTTACTGGTAATACGCTGACCCACATTTGCGCCACGCTGCTCACTGGACATTGCTGTCTACCTGCTGGTCAGCGCCCAGATGGTTATCGTGAAAAGCGGCACTCTGACATGCGTCACACGTAGCTTCTGCAGCTGCAATAGCACAAAAAACCCGTTTTGGCGCAAATATATACTGGCCATCTGGTCACGCAGGGCATGCATCCGAGCAGTGAGTCATCACATAGTCTGCATCGGAGTGTTGGCCTCTGCTGTGAGGTCACCGCCACTTTGTCTTCAAATTGATAGTACCATCTGCCCATGGATTGAGCCTCGACTTGATGTGCCGAGGTTCGAACTGAGGCCCTCCCAGCCCATGAGCCATTCGGGTGGTCGCCAGTGCCAGTGACGGCCTGTCAGCTGCTGGTCTGCCCATCACTTGCCATAAGTGAGAGGGACTCACCATCCCACATCCAGTAGGTCGTGACAGTATGCTGTATCAGCCCTGACAATACTTGGCCACCAGAAGGACCATTGTCTATGCAAGGCCGTGCAATGCCTGGGCCACTCCAGGCGAAGCAGCGACTAAGTCTTACTACAAAGCATCGCCGTTGGGATCCATGGATCGAGGCCTGCTGTCCGGCATAACTTGATGGGGCTTAGCTACACTACGAAGCACTGAGCGTGGTATAAGTGTTCTACAGCTTCCAAGCAGCAATCCCAATCCACCATCCCCAATCAGAGCATACCTACATTGTCTACACAACATAGGACTCCAAACTTCGATTGTGTAAGAAGAAACTGAAGAGGAACATGACGTAACCTAAGAACCTACAAGAATTTACTTTTAAGAGATAATCTGGTTCATCACAATGCGTCATCCACTTTCGCCTTCAGAAATGCACTACGAAAACAGCACCTCCACCAAAGAGAGCATGCGACCTCAGCAACACGTGAGGGCTATTGGGCAATCACTCAAGTTCACAAGCTCCAAATTGCTCTTCGTTAGCCACTTAGACTCAGGAGCAGAATGTAGGCATTTCCTGTTCCTGCTGACAGCGCTTCTCTAGTAGGTGCGGACTCCATCACGACTTACAGCAGTTAATCTCTAATAGCTGCTGCATAGCGACGTCATCATTGGAAACCAAAAGCCTCTGATCTACTTCCTTCACAGACAGCAAATCAGTTCTGGTGCACACAGCAGCCGCAGTACTAGCACACATACGCCGCCAGGAAATTACACTACTGGCCATTAAAATTGCTACACCACGAAGATGACGTGCTACAGATGCGAAATTTAGCAGACAGAAAGTAGATGCTGTGATATGCAAATGATTAGTTTTTCAGAGCATTCACACAAGGTTGGCGGCGGTGGCGACACCTTCAACATGCTGACATGAGGAAAGTTTCCAACCGAATTCTCATACACAAACAGCAGTTGACCGGCGTTGCCTGGTGAAACGTTGTTGTGATGCCTCATGTAAGGAGGCGAAATGCGTACCATCACGTTTCCGACTTTGATAAAGGTCGGCTTGTAGCCTATCGCGATTGCGATTTATCGTATCGCGACATTGCTGCTCACGTAAGTCGAGGTCCAATTACTGTTAGCAGAATATGGAATCGGTGGGTTCAGGAGGGTAATACGGAACGCCGTGCTGGATCCCAACGGCCTCGTATCACTAGCAGTCGAGATGACAGGCATCTTATCCGCATGGCTGTAACGGATCGTGCAGCCACGTCTCGATCCCTCAGTCAACAGGTGGGGATGTTTGCAAGACAACATCCATCTGTACGAACAGTTCGACGACGTTTGCAGCAGCATGGACTATCAGCTCGGAGACCATGGCTGCGGTTACCCTTGACGCTGCACCACAGACAGGAGCGCCTGCGATGGTGTACTCAACGACAAACCTGGGTGCACGAATGGCAAAACGTCATTTTTTCGGATGAATCAAGGTTCTGTTTATAGTATCATGATGGTCACATCCGTGTTTGGCGACATCGTGGTGAACGCACATTGGAAGTGTGTATTCGTCATCGCCATACTGGCTTATCACCCGGCGAGATGGTATGGGGTGCCATTGGTTACACGTCTCTGTCAGCTCTTGTTCGCATTGACGACACTTTGAACAGTGGACGTAACATTTCAGATGTGTTACGACCCGTGGCTCTACCCTTCATTCAATTCCTGGGAAACCCTACATTTCAGCAGGATAATGCACGACCGCATGTTGCAGGTCCTGTACGGGCCTTTCTGGATACAAAAAATGTTCGACTGCTGCCCTGGCCAGCACATTTTCCAGTTCTCTCACCAAGTGAAAACGCCTGGTCAATGGTGGGCGAGCAACTGGCTCGTCACAGTACGCCTGTCACTACTCTTGATGAACTGTGGTATCGTGTTGAAGCTGCATGGGCAGCTGTACCTGTACACGCCATGCGAGCTCTGTGTGACTCAATGCGAAGGCGTATCATGGCCGTTATTACGAGCAGAGTTGGTTGTTCTGGGTACTGATTTTTCAGGATCTATGCACCCAAATTGCGTGAAAATGTATCACATGTCAGTTCTAGTATAATATATTTGTGCAATGAATACACGATTATCATCTGCATTTCTTCTTGGAACAATGTTAATGGCCAGTAGTGTATATATTACGAGTTTCATATAGAAGATGAAGTGACGCTAACTGGATTTATGTCTGAAAGGTCCCTGTTGGATTCCTTGCCGGCCAGTGTGGCCAAGCGGTTAAAGGCGCTACAGTCTGGAACCGCGTGACCGCTACTGTCGCAGGTTCGACTCCTGCCTCGGGCATGGATGTGTGTGATGTCCTTAGGTTAGTTAGGTTTAAGTAGTTCTAAGTTCTAGGGGACTGATGACCTTAGAAGTTAAGTCCCATAGTGCTCAGAGCCATTTGAACCATTTTTTCGATTCCTTTCATGTTAATTTCTTAAATCTGTTGTCATTTACGGCATAAATTCCTCTTCTAAATTTACTGTGGTGTTTCTGACTATCTGGGAGGAGACTGAAATGTGAAACGTGTTACTTTTACACATAAACAAGAACGAGCTGTCATACTACTACTCTATAAACACAGTTTACAAAGTTTATATGTAATTCATGTCACACAGTCTCATACGGAACCTACATCCGCTTTCGTTTATATACTGTATATGATAAGATACTGTCATCCCCCTTCCATTCTGTGTGAGAGGATGAATGAGCAAATGTATTTCTAGTTGCATGCTTGATGGTAGTAGACAAGCCTGTCTGCTAGAGAACAGTAGGACCAACGTCGGAACAGGTAGCTACGTTTTCTAAAAGCAGAGAGGTTTCTATCCTTAGTATTTTCCTGTCCGTCCCTTGTCATGTTGGCATAGGAAGCTGTCTCTCTGGTCACTTCCGTTTGTATCTGTTCAGCACGCTCGGTAGCGGCCCAGGTCAGCCTGTCCGTGGCGAGCGTCTGAAGTGGTGAGATCTCCGGTTAAGCGCGCCTCTGCTAAGTCCGTAGGACAATGGATTTCTTAAGTTCAGCCTAACTGAAAATTTAATCACCTTTATTTTAGGTTTAGCTCTAAAATATCTAATGTTATCTTAAATTGCAACGCAGTGTATTTCGAGTGTGAAGTTCAGAATATCTTCCAGTAGTTGCTTTGTCACTACTTTGTGAGTAAAGTGGAACTACGTGTTGGCTCTGAGCACTATGGGACTTAACATCTATGGTCATCAGTCCCCTAGAACTTAGAACTACTTAAACCTAACTAACCTAAGGACAGCACACAACACCCAGTCATCACGAGGCAGAGAAAATTCCTGACCCCGCCGGGAATCGAACCCGGGAACCCGGGCGTGGGAAGCGAGTACGCTACCGCACGACCAAGATCTGCGGACGGAACCACGTGTTGATCAGTAACTCTAACTAAGATCATCAGTCTTAAATGCGAATGTGCGTGAGATTATAACGCCTCGTCCTGACAATATTTTTCAACATAGCAACTTTTCTTTATGTTTAACCCACGTGGGGTGTACTTTGTGAGACCAGTACCACGTGCTTATACAATTGTTTGACCCATCAGGTTAATAATAAGACGATAGTAACCAGTTCGAGGTTTTTCTTTAGTAAATTGCATTTCGATGTAATTTTTTTTAATTATCAAAATTATTGGGGAGTTACACTCTTTGTGTAAACCAAGTTGACCACGTGAAGCATGTGGTGTAAGCATCAAAGTAGGCCTCAGCTATTCTTTTCGGGAAGATTTCACAGAGAGTTAGTATGAATTTAGCAAACCAGAGTGTGGTAATTTCATGACGGACAGGATTGCGCTACGACAGTAACTTCTTTGGGTGAAAATTGAATCGATTGTTTGTGGTTAATTTCCTCTTGCATATGTTTCGACGTTCTTCGTGTGTTATTTTATGAATGCAGTGTTGTATGCAGTCTCCCAATCTTGGCTCCATATTTGATGTGTTCCGTAAGATTACAAACTCACATTTTCACAGTCCTGTAACAGTTGTGTTACTAAATGTGACACTTCTGTCACTCAATGTAACTGGGTTTTCTCTTTTGATGCTGTCAATTGTCAGGATGAGCATTCTAAAGCATTCTGTCAGGGTGAAAATATTAAATAAATAAACTTTTCTCTCTTACAAAATGTGGGCAGGGTGGGTTCTTCCTTGGCTCGGGTATGAGGTAGAATGAGACAGCATTTTTACATAAGATAACTTTTATTGGGAGTTTCGTACAATTGTATCTTACTTGATATTCTGGTTCGGAGAGCGGCAGCTGTGTCGTTTGCGTAGCCTTCTGCTGCGGCAGCGGCGGCGGCGGCGGCGGCGTCTGATTACGCGAAGCGGTGTGTATCTCGTGTCGCCGTCTCGCCCAGCTGACCGGAGACGCGCAGCGCGAGGTGGCCCGTTTAATTATTGCGAGCGACGTCGTGCATCGGATGGTGATACCTTGAATGTGGCGTCCCAGTGTTTCTCTTCTCTAAGCGGCCGCGTGTGTTGTGCGTCGACCAGTGGAGCGGCGCGGCGGGGGAAGGCCAGTGTCCCGGACTCGAACCACGGACTCCCGCTTGCCAGTCTTCGGCTGTCAGGTCTTCATCCCAGCTCACAGGTGACTGCTGATGTGAGGCCGTCTCCTTCCCGTCCTCACGAGTCACCCGTGTGCGGAAAATCAGACTTCAAATACCTTTTAACTTCTGTCTTCTGGCGCTGAGGCTGCTGCTTCCTATTCCATTACAGCGGCGGACTTGGTGCGTCTGTGCATGATGTAGTCTCTTCTTGCATGACGGTCTTCAGCACCGAAACTGACTTAAAACAACTGCTACGCTTCTTCACTTCTTCGTCTTCTTCGCCGCTCGTCTCCGTCTTCGTCTCCGTCTCCGTCTCCGTCTTCCGTCTTCGTCTTCATCTGTCGGGCCCACTGCGTCTCGCGTATTTATTCACTTCAGTTTACTGGAGGTGAACGACTTCACGGCCATTGCCTCTTCTGTCACGTTGAAAAGATTCTCGAAGATTCTTCTTAACGTCGGTCATTGGCTCTTGGAATGTAGGCGAGGGCCTTTGCTCACATACGACAACTGAGAAACACGTGAGCCGGTCATTGCCTCTTCTGTCACGTTGAAAAGCTTCTCGAAGAATCTTCTTAACGTCGGTCATTGGCTCTTGGGATGTAGGTGAGGGCCTTTGCTCACATGCGACAACTGAAAAACACGTGAGCCGGTCGGGCGATGCCCTGACGGCTGAATCGACAGCGCCCGCTTATGTGGAACTTGCTGACTTCACGGTCATTGTCTCTGCTGTTCGGCCCGCTGTGTGCCAGTATGTAACTCTCCAAACTAAACCAAGTTTTCCATTTATATTCTAATTTCTAGTTCACTTTGATTTCACTAATTTATTTACTTAAGTACCACTCAACAGTCCTAAATAGGGCACCAGTTTAGTTATGAATCAAGTTTAATATGCTGAAATTTCAATGATCAAAGTTAAAATAAATTTCCAAATATAAACTGATTTATTTCTTTTTATTACATTCTGTTTTATATATATATATATATATATATATATATATATATATATATATATATAAAATCCTGGAAATTGAAATAAGAACACCGTGAATTCATTGTCCCAGGAAGGGGAAACTTTATTGACACATTCCTGGGGTCAGATACATCACATGATCACACTGACAGAACCACAGGCACATAGACACAGGCAACAGAGCATGCACAATGTCGGCACTAGTACAGTGTATATCCACCTTTCGCAGCAATGCAGGCTGCTATTCTCCCATGGAGACGATCGTAGAAATGCTGGATGTAGTCCTGTGGAACGGCTTGCCATGCCATTTCCACCTGGCGCCTCAGTTGGACCAGCGTTCGTACTGGACGTGCAGACCGCGTGAGACGACGCTTCATCCAGTCCCAAACATGCTCAATGGGGGACAGATCCGGAGATCTTGCTGGCCAGGGTAGTTGACTTACACCTTCTAGAGCACGTTGGGTGCCACGGGATACATGCGGACGTGCATTGTCCTGTTGGAACACCAAGTTCCCTTGCCGGTCTAGGAATGGTAGAACGATGGGTTCGATGACGGTTTGGATGTACCGTGCACTATTCAGTGTCCCCTCGACGATCACCAGTGGTGTACGGCCAGTGTAGGAGATCGCACCCCACACCATGATGCCGGGTGTTGGCCCTGTGTGCCTAGGTCGTATGCAGTCCTGATTGTGGCGCTCACCTGCACGGCGCCAAACACGCATACGACCGTCATTGGCACCAAGGCAGAAGCGACTCTCATCGCTGAAGACGACACGTCTCCATTCGTCCCTCCATTCACGCCTGTCGCGACACCACTGGAGGCGGGCTGCACGATGTTGGGGCGTGAGCGGAAGACGGCCTACCGGTGTGCGGGACGTAGCCCAGCTTCATGGAGACGGTTGCGAATGGCCCTCGCCGATACCCCAGGAGCAACAGTGTCCCTAATTTGCTGGGAAGTGGCGGTGCGGTCCCCTACGGCACTGCGTAGGATCCTACGGTCTTGGCGTGCATCCGTGCGTCGCTGCGGTCCGGTCCCAGGTCGACGGGCACGTGCACCTTCCGCCGACCACTGGCGACAACATCGATGTACTGTGGAGACCTCACGCCCCACGTGTTGAGCAATTCGGCGGTACGTCCACCCGGCCTCCCGCATGCCCACTATACGCCCTCGCTCAAAGTCCGTCAACTGCACATACGGTTCACGTCCACGCTGTCGCGGCATGCTACCAGTGTTAAAGACTGCGATGGAGCTCCGTATGCCACGGCAAACTGGCTGACACTGACGGCGGCGGTGCACAAATGCTGCGCAGCTAGCGCCATTCGACGGCCAACACCGCGGTTCCTGGTGTGTCCGCTGTGCCGTGCGTGTGATCATTGCTTGTACAGCCCTCTCGCAGTGTCCGGAGCAAGTATGGTGGGTCTGACACACCGGTGTCAATGTGTTCTTTTTTCCATTTCCAGGAGTGTATATATCACCGGTTGTCGTATGACTATTAAAAGATTATAACTAATGTTAGTCTGGTTGGGAATTTGGTAAGCTAGACTGGATGCCCGCTTTTATCGTTTATCAGCACCGGTTTCATAACAAATTAATGCAACAACATTACATGTCTTCTAGCAGGAGGATTTTGGTGCGTGAGCAAATCCAACTGTTTCATTATTTTTTACCGGAGGGTCAGAACGTTTTGAAACCCGCCATTTGTGTCGACTTTGGGACAGTTACAGATTAGCGGGGACGCCGAAGATGGCCGCGGCAGTGGCCAGCAGGTCAGAAGACACCTGTCCGCCACTAAGCCGTGGGCAGCGAGCAGAAGGCCTGGGCCGGCCTGGGAGGGGGGGGGGGGGGGGCGGAGGGCGGTCGCCGCTGACAGTAATCCCGCAGCCTCCGTGCCGGCGCTGTGGCGATAAGGGAAGACATCCCTGCGCCTCCGCCGGCGGCCCGCCCGGAAGGAAGGCAGCCGCCGGCCTCGTAAGAGTTTACGAGCGGGCCCGGGGCTTTACTGGCCGTTATCGCCCGCACCGCGCTACACAGCGCCCACAAAGCATCTTCCGAGCTCCCGCCCACACGACGTCCAGATAAATAATTTCACGAAAGGCGCAGAAAGGAAAAAAAATGAAACGGGAGTGAGATTGCGCAGGACACCTTGTCGTGGAAAATTGGCCACCACGGTGGGTCAGCTCCGAGCGGGGTCGCCTTCTCCTCGGTCAAGCTGGAACTATTTTAGTCCCGGCGCGGTCGCCATGTCGCTGATCCCCACCGTTAAATCTCTAGGAACGACGCAGAAAAGAGTTCTCGGTAAATGGAAAAGAGAGCGGCTTTTACGCCAATCTGCAGTAATGGCAACAAAGCTGATCGTAAGAACTACCGCTACGTTCCAGTCACGTCTATTTGTCGAACGCTATTCAACAGACTCAGTGGCTATACACATACGGACGTATATAAATTTTTGAATTCTGTTTGGGGATATAGGTGGAAATAAATCAAAAATATTTCCAGTACCCCCAGTTCTGATCAGAATTTTCAGGAGGCTTTACTTGCCTCCCATTCAAACTGCATAAATGGTAAAAAAAAAAAAAAAAAAGTTCAAATGTGTGTGAAATCTTATGGGACTTAACTGCTAAGGTCATCACTCCCTAAGCTTACACACAACTTAACCTAAACTATCTTAAGGACAAACACACACATCCATGCTCGAGGGAGGACTCGAACCTCCGCCGGGATGATCCGCACAGTACATGACTGCAACGCTTTAGACCGCTCGGCTAATCCCGCGCGGCATAAATGGTAATCCCGTATCATTTATTCACAACTGGGGACCATTCTGTCCCATTTATTCATAACTGGTGGCATTTCTACCCCACTAACCGTCCGCATGATAACTGGCTGAAAAGAGCTGCTACCATATAATGCGACGAGTCTCAAACAGTCTGCACTATCCTTAGCAATAGAGAATGAGAAAAAAAAGAAAGAAGAAAGAATTGATTGGAGATCCAAAATTCCGGAATTTTACGCTTGCACAGTCTTGGGATTTTTATCTATCACTTATCCTTCCTTTCGCCTCTAGAACTATCCAAAGTTGTGCTATGCTTTAGAGTCCAATCTGTACTTTAGATCCCATATTACACGGTGCAGTCAATTAATGTTACCATCGCCTATGTTCGACGTCAACGTGCCCTAATCATTCACAGATTGCAGGTGGCAGTACTAGCACAGTGGCGGGTATATAAAGTGACTCGGGGGAGGGGGGGGAGGGGAGGCGCGGGAAACGGTGCAGTCGTTGTCATAATGCAGAAACTGAGCGACGTATCCTATGACTGAAGAGGATTGAGATCTGGATTTCGGGCCAAGGGTGGAAGCATTTCCGAAACGGCTGAGTTTCAAAATGGTTCAAATGTCTCTGAGCACTACGGGACTTAACATCTGAGGTCATCAGTCCCCTAGACTTAGAACTACTTAAAAGTGGAACCGCTCGGTCACATCGGCCGGCCGGCTGAGCTTGCACACAGTTCTCGTCCCACCATGGTTAACGTATACCGTGCATGAAAAAATGGCGTTATCTAAAACCGGCGCCACGACAATTGTGGTGCACCACAGGCCATAAATGACAAGGGTGAAGGGTGGCTGTAGAGATGTGTACAGGTGAACAGACGTGCAACTGTTGAGCAACTTACCACCCGGATGAACCTAGGGGACACCTAAAGTGCGTCCTCAATGACCGTTCAGCGAACATTGTTGAGTGTGGGCCTCTGCATCATGCGCCTGTCCATGTACTCACGCTGATTGCTGTTCATTTGCGTCGAAGGCTGGAATTTGCACGCCAGTACCGCAACAGAACGTCCTTTGGATGGCGGAAGGCGTCCTTTCCAGATGAATCATGCTTGATGCTTCATCATGCGTGAAACGTCTTAAAGCGTACCCTACAACAATCGTCAGAAGGGTCCAGGTCGGAGGAGGGAGCGTTAGGGTCTGGGGAATGTTTCCGTGGCATTCCCTGTGTGATCCCGTCAGTCTGCAAGGCAGAACGAAACAACACATGAATGCATGTATCCTTGAGGGTAGCCGGCCGCGGTGGCCATGCGGTTCTACGCGCTTCAGTCCGGAACCGCGCGACTGCTACAGTCACAGGTTCGAATCCTGCATTGGTCATGGATCTAGATCTACATCTACATCTGCATTTATACTCCGAAAGCCACCCAACGGTGTGTAGCGGAGGGCACTTTACGTCCCACTGTCATTACCTCCCTTTCCTGTATGAAACGTCCCCTTTGAAAAATTATACATGACTGTGCTTAAACTGACACACAATATTTTTAGCGCAACGCAATCTGACTTTCAGAAATCCCTACAAACGAATGGCCCTGACTAACATTAACCTATACCTTTCACAAATCACTTACCTCACAAAAATCCTCATTACTCGAACTACTGCAATACAGCGAGCGCCACTACTGCCAGCTAAATAAAAGATTCAAACTACAGAAGGCACTAACTACTGATAGGCATAGTTAGCAAATGAAAGATTTTAATAGAGAACAAACAATGTATTTACCTTAATATTCATAATTGACATCCAGTCATACAAATTTCAAAACTCCGCCATCTCTCTCCCCACATCCACCACTGCTGGCGGCTCACCTCCAACTGCGCAACGCTACGCGCTGTTCACATCCTGCTGCCGCTGCCAAACACTACAATGGCAGACAACAATGCAAACTAGCCACAGACTGCACACAGCACAGCCAGTGATTTTCGTACAGAGCGCTACGTAACGTTGCCAATAAGAAAACATAAACAGCCTACTTACATAAAGAAAACATAAACAGCCTACTTACACCTGTTCCAGCCGCGTATGGTTCGCGGGAAGAACGACTGCCGGAAAGCCTCCATGCGCGCTCCAATCTCTCTAATTTTACATTCGTGATCTCCTCTGGAGGTATAAGTAGGGGGGAGCAATATATTCGATACCTCATCCAGAAACGCACCCTCTCGAAACCTGGACAGCAAGCTACACCGCGACCCAGAGTGCCTCTCTTGCAGAGTCTGCCACTTGAGTTTGCTAAACATCTCCGTAAAACTATCACGCTTACCAAATAACCCTGTGACGAAGCGCACCGCTCTTCTTTGGAGCCGGCCGGTGTGGCCGTCCGGTTGTAGGCGCTTCTGTTTGGAACCGCGTGCCCGCTACGGTCGCAGGTTCGAATCCTGCCTCGGGCATGCATGTGTGAGATGTCCTTAGGCTAGTTAGGTTTACGTAGTTCTAAGTTCTAGGGGACTGATGACCACAGATGTTAAGTCTCATAGTGCTCAGAGCCATCTGAACCATTTTTTTCTTCTTTGGATCTTCTCTATTTCCTTTGTCAACCCGACCTGGTACGGATCCTACACTGATGAACAATACTCAAGTATAGGTCGAACGAGTGTTTTGTAAGCCACCTCCTTTGTTGATGGACTACATTTTCTAAGGACTCTCCCAATGAATCTCAACTTGGCACCCGCCTTACGAACAATTAATTTTATATGATCATTCCACTTCAAATCGTTCCGTACGCATACTCCCAGAAATTTTACAGAAGTAACTGTTACCAGTGTTTGTTCTGCTATGATATAATCATACAATAAAGGATCCTTCTTTCTATATATTCGCAATACATTACATTTGTCTATGTTAAGGGTCAGTTGCCACTCCGTGCACCAAGTGCCTATTCGCTGCAGATCTTCTTGCATGTCGCTGCAATTTTCCAATGCTACAACTTCTCTTTATACTACAGTATCATCCGCGAAAAGCCGCATGGAACTTCCGACACTATCTACTAGGTCATTTATATATATTTTGAAAAGCAATGGTCCCATAACGATCCCCTGTGGCACTCCAGAGGTTACTTTAACGTCTGTAGACGTCTCTCCATTGAGAACAAGGTACTGTGTTATGTTTGCTAAAAATACTTCAATCCAGCCACATAGCTGGTCTGATATTCCGTAGGCTATTACTTTCTTTATCAGGTGACAGTGCGGAACTGTATGGAACGCCTTCCGGAAGTCAAGGAAAATGGCTTCTACCTGAGAGCCAGTATCTAATATTTTCTGGGTCTCATGAACAAATAAAGCGAGTTGGGTCTTACGCGATCGATGATTCCGGAATCCATGTTGATTCCTACAGCGTAGATTGTGGTTTCCAGATGATGTGATGTCCTTAGGTTAGTTAGGTTTGAGCAGTTATAAGTTCTAGGGGACTGATGACCTCAGATGTTAAGTCCTATAGTGCTCAGAGCCATTTGAACCATGAGGACAATATACACCCCCTCATGTTGTTCGTTTACCCGCGGCCCGAAAGCATCTACCTGCAAAACGATGCAACATGTCACATAGCTCGCAATATATGTGCGTGGTACGAAGAGCACTGGACGAGTTTACTGTACTCCTCCGGGTCCCAAACTCCACGGATTAAAACTGAATCGAAAATCTATGGGACCACATCGATCTGGCTTCTGCGCCATGGTTCCTCAATCAAGAAACCTACTCAGCTGGCCAACGCACGGAAGTCAGCATGGGTCCACATCCGTATAATTAGCTTCCGGAATCACATGTACTCTCTTCCAGCACGTTGCACAGTTGTCCGCGATTCAAAAGATGATTACTTCTTCACGTTGTAGTCAGCCTCACATGTCTCTACTATTGTATGGTCAAGCACAGTGTCTTGAGACAAAAGAAATGACGTCCTTCATGAACACCATTGTGGGTTCCAAAAATAATGAATCTGCGACACAAAACTCTTTCTTTTTGTGCAAGATATTCTTAAAAGTTCAATACGTAGAAGTAACCAGGACGTTTAGGAGTTTTTACATTTTTGAAAAGTTTTTGAATGAGCACCTTACCGGCACCTACAAGGCAAAACAGGTCCGAATGGGATATCTAGCCAGGCTGGTACTGGTTTTAAAATAAATTGTCATCCGTCACATTCGACGCTATCCTCGATGGCGCAATATTCACTGACACAGATTTAATACATGACCTGTCTGAAGGAAGTATAGTGGGACTATTATTGTTCAAGTTAACGACTTCGCTGATCGTATACGTTATAAAGTCGAACTTTTCGTAGATAAAGCGGCTAGTTATAAGAAAGATCAACCCAAATTACAGAATCATTCAGCTTTTTGCTGACGAAATGGAAACCCAGTGCAAAATTGACAACTTACTCTTGTAAATAATCGAAATAAATTCCTGGTATATGTAAGCGATTATAATGAATTTCACGACTATGACGTCTAGATTGATTAAGAAGTTTTTAATTACATTACTTCACGCTATAACTTTTGGTTCCTTACTATCATCAGATCTAGCTTTCTAACTCTCCGAATGTAGTTCATTGTTAATTGAAACGTCCCCTTAGAACAATTATACATGACTGTGCTTAAACTGATACACAATATTTTTTTGCGCAACTCAATCTGACTTTCAGAAATCCCTACAAAGGAATGGCCCTGACTAACATTAACCTGTACCTTTCACAAATCACTTACCTCACAAAGATCTTCGTTACTCAAGCTACCATATGAAACGTCCCCTTAGAACAATTATACATGACTGTGCTTAAACTGATACACAATATTTTTTTGCGTAACGCAATCTGACTTTCAGATATCCCTACAAAGGAATGGCCCTGACTAACATTAACCTGTATCTTTCACAAATCACTTACCTCACAAAGATCTTCGTTACTCAAGCTACAGCAATACAGCGAGCGCCACTACTGCCATTTAAATAAAAGATACAAACTACGGAAGGCACTAACTACTGATAGGCATAGTTAGCAAATGAAAGATTTTAATAGAGAACAAACAATGTATTTACCTTAATAGTCATCAAAAGTTATAATATATACAGCAGTTCATGACATCCATTTTTACAAATTTCAAAACTCCGCCATCTCTCTCCCCACATCCACCACTGCTGGCGGCTCACCTCCAACTGCCCAATGCTACGCGCTGTTAACATCCAGCTGCCCAACACTACAATGGCAGACAACAATGCAAACTAGCCACAGACTGCACACAGCACAGCCAGTGATTTTCATACAGAGAGCGCTACGTGGCGGCGGCGTTACCAATATAAGAACCTAAACAGCCTACTTACATAGCCTACTTGCATAATATACATTAGATCTTGTGGCAAAGCAAGGTGTGTAGTCGGCCCTATCTTCAGCATATAGTGTACTCCATATTGACACTGAACTTTATACTGAACTTCTTAGTCTGAATCTACAGCTGGCAAGAAAAGAAGACGTGAAGTTGTAAAATAGTGAAAGTAGTAACTCCTCTATATGGCACTATTCGTAAAATTCGCTGTTAATAAATGTGCAGTTAAGAGGTTCCATGCCCTCTTTTGCATGTCGCCTCTCATTTTCGTCAATTTTATTAATGTTCTATTTCATTGCACGGTAGTACCAGACCGAATAAAGTTACTGTAATGAGAGTATTTGTACTGAGAGCTCAAAAAATACTTTTCACTTGATTCCTATACTTGTTGGGTTAGTTCCCTGGGTGGCATGTGCGAGGCAAGCATCGGAAGATGAGGCACACGGCATTTCCGGTTGGGGGCTGCACTTCCCCGAATTCTGAGGGGTTCGTACAATAGGCTTAAGCGCCTGGCGGAACGACTGACGTCGCTCGAGTTTCGCCTATTGTATGCAGGGCCAAACGACCACCTAGACGTCTGAGTGTCGCAGCAGTTTATGTGTTTATCGTTCCAGCGCGTCCGGAACGAAGATTCCTGGCACCGACTGACTGAATTGTCCTCTTGATTCTGAGAATACTTGTGGACTGTGCCCTGCTGGATGCGACTGTCTGGCGCCGGATGGCTGGTGGTGTAGGCAGGTTGTTTTCGTACCCAGTCAAACGGCAAGTTCAGTGCCCTCAGCTGAATAGCAGGGTCATGGTTGGTAAACTTAAACTGAGGCTAGTTGACGTCATAAAGCCCTGCTCGAAATTGGAGGGAACGGTCGCTATTGGCGCGAATGATGTTCTGAGACAGTATTGGGGAAGTCTGGAATCAGAACTGAATGCTGATTCACGGTTTTCGAGGAGAGTAGGGAGTAGAGCAATGTTGGCTTCGCTCTTGCGTTGCGCCGGCGCAGGGTATTCGGCATCTGATCTTCGTCGGAGTCGGACGGTCTTGCGATTTAGTCGCTCTTTTTCGGAAGAACTTAGAATTCTCGGACAGCCTTCGAGGCCAGGGGTTGACACAGAGTCGCTGCATGGCAGAAGTCGGCGCCTACTTCATCAGGATGTTGCCTACCGACGACGTGTTGCAGATTTCAGTACTGGTACAGTATTTTGCGGCTCCGGCATTGTAGGACCTTATCAATTTTATACTGAATCCCTCACCAGCACGCGCGCTCGCTTTACTACTAGTCCACCTTGCTTCTTTCTCCATGTGATCTCATTTCAGTTCTCACTACTAATTGCGATACTGCTATATAGTCGGGAGATTAATATTTGATTCATTAGGACCTCTAGTCATTATCGTCAATCTATTGCATCACAGAGAGTAGGAGCACCTTGTTTTTGAGCCAACTCTTATTCTCATAATATTTCAGTATACCCTATCCTTCAACCTACTGTTTGTGTCGACAACCATGTGCATTTATGTTCTGATGTATAATAAATATCATTGTAATATTTAGTTCCCATATCATTTCGTATATATATGCACAATCCCATTTCCTGTTGTTTATTTTGATAAAGTTCTCTTTTTTTGAGTAGATTACGATTTTTAATAAATTACTGTGAGTGTGCACTCCTTATTTTACCAACTAGCAGGGTCCAACATCATTTCCTTCCGCTACCGTTGTGTGCATAATTAATTAGCCGTTAGAGGAGGAGGGGGTCGAGTGCATGTCTCGTTCTCATGCAAATTCGTCAGAATTAAAGAGGTACAAACTCTTCTCCAGCTCAGCACCTCGCACGGTTCTGTCTAATGATATGAACATTTTGAAACGCTACCACATAGCGGGACCTTTGGTATGATGACATATTACGTATTTATAGATAGAGTTTTAAAATTTTCAAACGGAGATGGTAATGAAAGAACATAGCGCACATTCGGTGGTAAGTGGCCGTTGGTTGCATGCTCGGACGATTTTGCACAATGGTCGTTCGTGAAAGCGAAGTTCGTAAGTTCTGCAATATATGACACTTGTCCTGCTTTTTGGTATTGACAAATTCAAGATGGCACCCGAATCTTACTCGAGCACTGGTGTAGCCAATGCGCGAGTGAGGTACAGGCGCCGGCGCGGAACGGTTAAGGCGAAGACAAAACGAATCATTGATAACAACAGAATCATCTTCATCGTTATTGTCCTAATGATTTAGAAACACTGCCAAATTACACTACTTTCCACGTCTGATGATGTCACTGTCAATGGAAGAGTCTTCGGAATTACGCAAACATTCTTTTGGACATTCATTCGGGTCTTCATTCTCATCTGAAATATCTAAACAATCATTGTCAAAATCCTCCGAAAAGTTTCAGATCCACTCGTATCCTTCTGTTTTTTAGGTATGGCTATCTGCAAGTGACGTACATGTGCAGTGTTAGGCAGCAAATGTTCGCCTTCGAAAAAGATGATCTTCTGATTGGCAAGTGAGTAAGTTGAATCTTAGCTTCAACCAGAATTAGTTGCCTACGTTTTCGTGATGATTTGTGAAAATTCCTCACGCATATGCTGGCATTTCGGCAGCATCCGAGCCGCATCCAGTGCTGGAATTATGCATCTCTGAGATCTCCTGTCACCGCAGCAGCACAGGTTGCAGTGTGCAGGGGAATTCTCCGTGCGTAGCGTAAACCTAGCGCAACTGCTGTTTTGATTTCTCCCACGGTTAAGTCCGTCTGTCTCGCTAGTGTTTATAGGCGGAAACTCGCTGAGATATACACTGTTTTTACCGGGCTTCTTGTGTTTATAAATTCTTTTTCAAGACCTGCCCAAATAATAGACTACGAATTGGTACCCCACCATCATACAGCTCTCGAATCGATCCATCGTCACAATACGCTGTTTCACTCTGCTTATACAACACCCTCCACTCGTAAGAGTAACGTGCCGGCCGACCGGGGTGGCCGTGCGGTTCTAGGCGCTTCAGTCTGGAACCGCGTGACCGCTACGGTCGCAGGTTCGAATCCTGCCTCGGGCATGGATGTTTGTGATGTCCTTAGGTTAGTTAGGTTTAAGTAGTTCTAAGTTCTAGGGGACTGATGACCTCAGATGTTAAGTCCCATAGTGCTCAGAGCCAAGTAACGTGCCACGCTATCTGGTGGTAACGGATTATCTGTACACGCGATAGTTGTGGTTGAAAACGAACTACGTCAGACCCGTCTCGCGATATTTTCCTGTGGAGCACTCACCACGCCTCAAGTAAAGATGTCCCTCTCGCTGCAGTGCGTAAGTACGGTTGTGATCTCGTTTAAAAGTGGTGCTGTAACGGTGAGTCGTAGGAAAATCCTTAATAACTTTTGACTAAAGAGCACACAATTGTCGTTTCAAGGAATGTTTTTATTAAAGGGTGTGTTTCTTAACACAGCACACTCAATGTTACACACGATGTATTGCAAAACACGTACAATTCACTCGTCAATAATGATAATCCCGATTAGAACTAATTAAGAGTAGTTATTATTACTAACCTTCATCCACTTGTGTGACCACACTTAGCTCTGGCCCGTGCCAGAATCAAAATATTAATCCGGATGGAAATTGTGAAAAGTGATTTTATACTTGTATATGTGGTAATGACGACCTGTTAAGTGATATAGAACGCCGGCCGATGTGGCCGAGCGGATGTAGGCGAATCAGTCTGGAACCGCGCCACCGCTACGGTCGCAAGTTCGAAACCTGCCTCGAGCATAGATGTGCTTAGTTTAGTTAGGTTTAAGTAGTTCTAAGTTCTAAGGGACTTATGACCTAAGATGTTGAGTCCCATAGTGCTCAGAGCCATTTGAACCCATTTTTTTACAAAATGCGAACAGCGATGGTCACGCATGTCCATTCACTTTGGCTGCCACCAGACAACTGCCGAGACAAGAGAACCTCTGGCTCGAGTGATTTAGCCAGTCACGCCTGCCATGGACAATGGAGCTTTGGTTCCTCAATAGCAAGTCAGGACGCTGTTACGAAGTGGGTGATGACGCAGTGCCACACCAGGAACGCCACGGTGGAAACGACATGCCGTTCTTCAGCCCTGACTATAGATCTTGTTACAGATTGCATCATATTACCAATGTTGTAAGACGTGTATATTTCTATTGTCTATTATCAAACCACAATTTATGAAAGCCGTTTATATTTTATTAATAGAATTAAGTAGAAATAATTAATTTTTGTCATGTTGGAAATAATTGTGGTAGCAGGGAATGTCTTCACCAAAGTATTGTTGGCAAGAGAGACCGCAAATTGATATAATTTTAAAAGGGGCGGGAGAGACCGCGTATGGATACATTTTAAGAAAAGAGCGGGAAACACCGCTAATTGATACATTTTGTAATGGTAGCAGGGATTGTCTCCACCAGAAAGCATCGTTGGCAGGAGAGACCGCACTTTAGCGTTCGTAGGAAGTCAGTAGTAAGCGAGATGTGAAACGAGTCGGTAGCAGGTCTGAAGCGAGAGGTTGAGAGGAGCGGTGTGCCTGCCAGCCACCAGCTATGATTTACAAGAGATTATAAACGGATGTACAGAGACAACAGCTAACTTTTATCATAAGAGGAACTAATATTATTGAATTTTTGTTGTTGAGAAACTCAAGACTCCTGAAGGTATGTTTGGGCAATGCTAGTTGTAAGATTATTGTAAAAATTAAGTCCCATTTGAACGTTTGTGAAATCATTTCATTACCAACAGAAAATGTTTGAAGAATCGTTTTCAGAATATAATTAATTTTTGCCAGCAATATTGCATTACTCATTATAATCCATTGCAAAAACCATCAACGTAAACCTTTGCTTAATTTTATTGTTGTCAGGAAAAAGTTCAACTATGAATTACGTAACTTCAGTAACATTAATTAAAGAATAACGTCAGCTTTGCTATTAAAGAATAACGTCAGCTTTGGTAATAAATATAGCCACTTATTATGACAGCCCACCAGCAGCTAATAGAGTATAGTAAAACAGAGTAAGTATATTCATGTCGCAGTTCGATGTAGCAGTCAGATGGCGATCCAGTAACAGTAAAAAAGGTAAGGAACAGTTTTGGATTATTGCGGATAACGACTGAGGGCCACGACGACGACACATTCTATGTTTCGTAGAAATAATCAGAAAATCACTTTTAATAAGCAGCAATTAAATTTGTATGCGAAGAGTAAGAAAGAGAATTAATTTCAAAGGTCAGATTTCGTTTGTTATTACTAAGCAAGAGGTATAAATCCTAAGGGAAGGTTTCATAGGTTATTGTAAAAGGGAAGGTTGCGTAACAAAAGAGATATAGAGGAGACGGTTATTGCGTAACGAAAGAGATATAGAGGAGACGGGAAGGTTTCTACTTCTACGTCTAAGGGACTGATGACCTCAGATGTTAAGTCCCACAGTGCTTAGAGCCATTTGAACCATTTTTTGAACATCAATGTAGGCCTGTGCTGTGATAGTGCCACGCAAAACAGCAAGGGGTGCAAGCCTCCTCAATGAAAATCACGGCCACACCATAATACCACCGCCTCCGAATTTTACTGTTGGCACTACACATATTGGCAGATGACGTTCACCGGACAATCGCTATACCCACATCCTACCATCGGATCGCCACACTGTGTACCGTGATTCGTCACGCCACACAACGTTTTTACACTGTTCAATCGTCCAATGTTTACGCTCCTTACACCAAGCGAGGCGTCGTTTCTCTTTTACAGGCTTGATGTGTGGCTTATGAGCAGCCGCTCGACCATGAAATCCAAGTTTTCTCACCTCCCGCCTAACTGTCATAGTACTTTCAGTGGATCCTGATTCAGTTTAGAATTCCTGTGTGATGGTATGGATTGATGTCTGCCTATTACCCATTACTACCCTCTTCAACTGTCGGCAGTCTCTGTCACTCAACAGACGAGATCGGCTTGTATGCTTTTGTGCTGTACGTGTCACTTCACGTTTTCATTTTACTATCATATCGGAAACAGTGGGCCAAGGGATGTATGGAAGTGTGGAAATCTCGCGTACGAATGTGTGACACAAGTGACACTCAATCACCTGACCACGTTCGAAGTCCGTGGGTTCCGCGAAGAGCGCCATTCTACTCTCTCACGAAGTTAAATGACTACTCAGCTCGCTGATATGGAGTACCTGGCAGTAGGTGGCAGCACAATGCACCTCATACGAAAAACGTATGTTTTTGGGGGTGTCCCGGTACTTTTGATCACATAGTGTATGTCCGACCTTCTGTGGGAATCTCGGAAGAGCGAGTATAAAGGAAATCGACAGGGCTGCTTATAGGTGGCGCTCCATGGGAGTGTGGATTGTCAGTGAAGCGACCCGAGACAGTCCGTGCAGTTGCGATAACACTGTGTCCAAAATGGCACAGTGGTTACCGCACCTGCCTGCTAAGCATGCCGGCACGGTAGCTCAGCGTGTTCGGTCAGAGGTTAGCTGCCCTCTGTAATAAAAAAAATGAGTGGATGGATCAATAACGAACTTCATCGGGCGTCAGGCGACGTCCGCCACGAACAATCGAAACGAACAATTACGAACAATAAGAGATTAAAAAAAAAACTAAGCAAGAAATCCCGGGTTCAAATCCCGATACGGTACTCATTTTCACTCGTTGCCGCCAGTTCCACGTAATGTCCCAGTACAGCTGACACCAAAGATCCCTCCCAACTCCCCCACCCTCCTTTCTTTTCCTCTCCACCTTCAATTTACATTATCGGCAAGTCTTGTCAGTAACACTACTACCAAAGCAAATCCTGCAGTGCACAGTCTGAACACAATTCCTATGATAGATAGATATCCAGCGATCACAGGCCCTGCAGACCACGCGCTGCTTCCACAAACTGCCTCCATTCCTTCCTGTTTTGTGCCGGTTCCTCAAAGTGTCAATTCCCAGGGCTGCTAGATCCTTCGCCAGGTCGTCCATCCAGCGCTGCCTTGGTCGTTTGGTGCTTTTTTTCCCCTCTAGTGCCATCTACACCTGTCTTTCATCTGGTATACGGGCTACATGGCCCACCCATTGCATTATTTTGCTCTTATCTTCTGTAGGATAGTTGGTTGTCGCATCAGAAGGTAGATTTCCTCGTTTTACCCCCTCCTCCATTCTCCGTTATCTAAGACTAGTCACCATATTCCTATAATGAATAATTTTCTGTCTGCACTGGCTCGAATAGAGAAAGTTTTATTATAACCATCCTGCGTATGGGGAGGGCGGGGGAGGAGGAGGATACAGATATTGGGAATCTCCAAGATCTGAATGAATTTACCTCATGATTGGTTTGAACATTCTCACATGGGAAGTTAAGGGAATTTCTACACAAGTACACCACTGTGAGAAAAGTATTATGTCACAGGGTGTGGGAGAAAGGGGAGGGTTTTAGATAATAATAGCCAAATCCCAACTCTCTCAGAAAAATTACGTTAAATTCCATAAACACTGACTCACGAAAATTTCTCAATTAATTTTACATGAAATTGTTTGTACTATAGACTGCAACTATTCCCCATTGGTAAAACACTGATTTGGCTGCAGGTGGTTGCATACTCAGAGAAAAGACGAGTTAGGTATACAAAACAAAGGACTATGAAACCATGACAAATTCAACGTAAAACACGTACAGTCGTTACAGGCAAATTGCTGAAAGTAATTGAATTACTGAATACACTGGGACTTCCACTAGATTTCTGATTAGAACAAAATCGTGGGAGTTTATCAATCACGGACTGAAGCGAGAAAATTACGACAAAATCAACTGCTTTGCCGGTTTCCTGCTTTACAGAATGAGATGCATATGTTAGCAAGCTCAGGAGAGGTAGTTAAAAGTTAAATGATAGATGTTGTGAGGACACATGGTTAGGTCTTGACCAGAAACAAAGCACAGTTAGAAGTTCACATACCACATCTGGATTTTACTGGAGTAATTCCGAAACTTAAGCCAAATTGTGTACGAATGCAAAAGTGAAATAAACGGGTTTGTTCCCTAACCAAGTTTAATTACCAAGCTTCACAAAGAACATCCGAGATTACCACAACTCTGTCTCGAGAAAGCATGGTACATCCAGGTCAGCGACAGGAAGAAAAGTGCCCGTAAAGCCTGTGGGTCTGGTGGTAGAACGGAAAGCTTACTACAGTACTGAATACAGGGTGTTACAAAAAGGTACGGCCAAACTTTCAGGAAACATTCCTCACACACAAAGAAAGAAATTATGTTATGTGGACATGTGTCCGGAAAAGCTTACTTTCCATGTTAAAGGTCATTTTATTACTTCTCTTCCAATCACATTAATCAGTGAATGGAAACACACAGCAACAGAACGTACCAGCGTGACTTCAAACACTTTGTTACAGGAAATGTTTAAAATGTCCTCCGTTATCGAGGATACATGCATCCACCCTCCGTCGCATGGAATCGCTGATGCGCTGATGCAGCCCTGGAGAATGGCGTATTGTATCACAGCCCTCCACAATACGAGCACGAAGAGTCTCTACATTTGGTACCAGGGTTGAGTAGACAAGAGCTTTCAAATGCCCCAATAAATGAAAGTCAAGCGGGTTGAGGTCAGAAGAGCGTGGAGGCCATGGAATTGGTCCGCCTCCACCAATCCATCGGTCACCGAATCTGTTGTTGAGAAGCGTACGAACACTTCGGTTGAAATGTGCAGGAGCTCCATCGTGCATGAACCACATGTTGTGTCGTACTTGTAAAGGCACATGTCCTAGCAGCACAGGTAGAGTATCCCGTATGAAATCATGGCAGTGAATCGAGGAAGTACAGTACATACTGATTAAACTAAAATGAGCTCTAACATGGAATTAAGCGTTTCCGGACACATGTCAATATAACATCTTTTCTTTATTTGTGTGTGAGGAATGTTTCCTGGTTCGGAGCCGCGCTGCTGCTACGGTCGCAGGTTCGAATCCTGCCTCGGGCATGGGTGTGTGTGATGACCTTAGGTTAGTTTGGGTGTAAGTAGTTCTAAGTACTAGGGGACTAATGACCACAGCAGTTGAGTCCCATAGTGCTCAGAGCTATTTGAACCATTTTGAATGTTTCCTGAAAGCTTGGCGGTACCTTTTTGTAACACCCTGTATATGCGGTGTCGATATAAGGAAGGTCGGTACGTCATCTGACCTGAAATAAATATCTCGACCATCACCAGAACATTCAAAATCGTTAATGTACACATTCACATTTTGGAGAACTATTCATTGGACTGTAGAGAGATTCTTCACAGTTAAATAAGGCAATGAATGTCGCTCCAACGCATTCTTTTCCCAAGTTCTAAGTCATTGCTTGACTAGACGACAACTTAGTCGTTTTCGAGACTTTAAAAGTGAATTAAAGAACATAATAATTGTGTGATACCGATAGCTAGGATGCAACGGCTTAGGTACCAGTAAAGTTGGCACTACGACACCGACACCGATGACAGCGCCCTCTAGCCGGCGCCAGAGAGCTCTACGAGCATCGCTACAGAATCTCCCCATTTCACCAAGTGCAGACAACCAGGACACTTCGCTTTGCTCTACATACGACGGGTCTAAGAGTTCGCGTCTGTAGAAATTTATGTATTCGTTCTTGCACCAGTAACCCACCTCGGGAAGTGATTAGTGAGGCACGAATACCGTTAGTCACCTGAAAAAAATACGTAAGAGGAGCGTTATATAGACATAAAAAACTGAATTGATCTAAACTCGGTGTTAGATGAAGTAAAGGTAGGCCTTAATTTTGTGGTAGTGCATAAGCACTACACATCCTAAAATACTTTTTGAGTGCGTGTGATTCGTGTCAGGTCGGATTTATAGGGGACGTTGTTCTTTTACGAAGAAGCGCATGGCAGTAACGCCAAAGGAGGAAGTACAGACACCTCACATTTCATGAAGATGGGATTATACTAATACAGCCGCTCCGGATTAGCCGAGTGGTCTTAGGCGCTGCAGTCATGGACTGTGCGGCTGGTCCCGGCGGAGGTTCGAGTCCTCCCTCGGGCATGGTTGTACGTGTTTCTCCTTAGGATAATTTAGGTGAAGTAGTGTGTAAGCTTAGGGACTGATGACCTTAGCAGTTAAATCCCATAACATTTCACACACATTTGAACTTTTTTTTTTTAACTAATACGGTGTCTTCCGCATACATTAACGTACTTCGGGCTGCGTTGATTCATGAGAACCGTTTCGTCAGGCCCTAGATCATTGCTAACATTGCTTTCTGAATTTAGATTAATCCCGGTATCCTTGCAAGATGCGCGAAGATGATAACATCTGTCTCTGATACGAACATTATGTAAATTTCATGTCACTTAACACGTTCGAGTTGAAGGAGATCAAGGAAAGGAGGAGAATAAAAGATAATATTTCTTTTCGCTTGTGACTTGTTCGTCTGCTAATGTCATATTCAAGCACCAAGGAAGATTAGCTTCTAATCCCTTGTTACTACCACAAATTGCTACGGCTGCGATTATATAATCGGCGACGCGTGTTAGTAATCATGCGAGTAGCTCCCAGTGTTATGCTCCGTTATTGTCAATCTGGACACAGGCGCGCCCCGCCAACAAGGACACGGAGGCAATCAGTGTACCATTAGATGGCATCTCCGGATTGGACATCCTAGCGTATTTGCGAGCCTAATCGCAGGAGAATCGCGCATCGGGGAAGTGCTGCGGGGAGGGGGCTAATGGATATGACAGGTAGGGGCTTCCTGCCGCATATGCGCATCCCGTGTCGCGCGAGACCGCACTTCGGGCGCAGCGCCGCCGTGGGCCACGAGAGGCAAGAGGGTGGGGGGGGGGGAGTGCTGGAAGGGGGAGGGGGGCGACGGCTGGAATCAGCTCTGGCGAGCGTGTCGGCCGTCTCCTGCAGGGCGGCGATTGTGGGCAAAGTTTCCTGGGGCTGTCCCGTCCCGTCGACTGCGGCGTTCGCCACCTGCGGCTTTCTCATTATTCGCGACGAAGCCTGCAGTGCGCAGGGCAGGGTGCCAAACACTAGCCCTATACCAGGGCACCGTCAGCTCTGCGCTGCAAACCGTGTTGTCAGCCACGGCTGCACAGTTTCCAGGAGAGGAAGTGCGTCTGTATCTCGAACGCCCCTGTGCGAGGTGTTGTAGAAGCAGTAACACTTTCCGACCTTCCTATGCACATCGTTCTTGTGCAACGCAGCTAGCTCTTTATTCGCACGAAGTAATGGCCGCTATCGACAGGGGATCTCAAGTTGATTCCGTATTTCTGGATTTCCGGAAAGCTTTTGACACCGTTCCTCACAAGCGACTTCTAATCAAGCTGCGGGCCTATGGGGTATCGTCTCAGTTGTGCGACTGGATTCGTGATTTCCTGTCAGGAAGGTCGCAGTTCGTAGTAATAGACGGCAAATCATCGAGTAAAACTGAAGTGACATCAGGTGTTCCCCAGGGAAGCGTCCTGGGACCTCTGCTGTTCCTGATCTATATAAATGACCTGGGTGCCAATCTGAGCAGTTCTCTTAGGTTGTTCGCAGATGATGCAGTAATTTACCGTCTAGTAAGGTCATCCGAAGACCAGTATCAGTTGCAAAGGGATTTAGAAAAGATTGCTCTATGGTGTGGCAGGTGGCAGTTGACGCTAAATAACGAAAAGAGTTAGGTGATCCACATGAGTTCCAAAATAAATCCGTTGGAATTCGATTACTCGATAAATAGCACAATTCTCAAGGCTGTCTATTCTACTAAGTACCTGGGTGTTAAATTACGAACAACTTCAGTTGGAAAGACCACATAGATAATATTGTGGGGAAGGCGAGCCATTCATTGGCAGGACACTTACAAGATGCAACAAGTCCACTAAAGAGACAGCTTACACTATACTCGTTCGTCCTCTGTTAGAATATTGCTGCGCGGTGTGGGATCCTTACAAGGTCGGACTGACAGAGGACATCGAAAGGGTGCAAAAAAGGGCAGCTCGTTTTGTATTACCACGTAATAGGGGAGAGAGTGTGGCAGATATGATACGCGAGTTGGGATGGAAGTCATTAAAGCAAAGACGTTTTTCGTTGCGGCGAGCTCTATTTACGAAATTTCAGTCACCAACTTACTCTTCCGAATGCGAAAATATTTTGTTGAGTCCAACCTACATAGGTAGGAATGATCAAGAAAATAAAATACGAGAAATCAGAGCTCGAACAGAAAGGTTTAGGTGTTCGTTTTTCCTGCGCGCTGTTCGGGAGTGGAATGGTAGGGAGATAGTATCATTGTGGTTCGATGAACCCTCTTCCAAGCACTTAAATGTGAATTGCAGAGTAATTATGTAGATGTAGATGTATGCGATTTGCAGTTACTGTGTGGGATGAAATCCTGTCCACACACTGTGTTGTGACCGTAGAAAATTTTTATTCTTGCTTTTATGACCATAATAAGAGTCCAGGATCCATAGCCAAACAGCCATCCGACATTAAGAAATAGTCCACCACGACGTAGGGACAAGATAAGCGGCGGAGGCTGCCAAGTATGGCTTGTTGATCAAATAACTTTGTGTTTGACTTTTTGCCAGAGGAAGCAGCATGAAGCAAACTTGCGCAATGGAAGACGCAAACACCAGGGCGGCAATACAGCAAGAGAGAGTGTCAGTCACATGCGGAAAAGACTCGTGTGGAACCAAATTAAGTTGTGTGCAGCTAGAAACGAATGTGTCGTGTGGAACCGAAGGCATTCTTGAGCAAGCCGACCAAATAGAAATGAAAGGGTCGTGTGAAACAAATTAATATGTGTGCACCCAAGTACATGAGAAACGAAATAAAAGGAGAGGCAGCGGAATACCTAGAAGCAGAGATTCAGATGCCGATTCAGTGCCAGTGCCGGCAGTTTGGAGACTCTGCAGCGAGACGCCAGCGGGGCCTAGTAGGCCCGTAGCAGCCGATACAGCTGATAAAGACTTCAACTACGAGAAGACGGTGATATATTCTGGTGGGCACTGAGGAACTGCAGGACAAGTAGGATTTTTAGAGTTTCATTGGAGTAATGTTGAACAAAGGCTGTCAGTCTTTGTCTCAATTACTTAGAGAGATTTCAGTGCCAACCAGGAACAAGCGATTACTTTGCAAAATGGTTCAAATGGCTCTGAGCACTATGGGACTTAACTGCTCAGGTCAGCAGTCCCCTAGAACTTAGAACTACTTAAACCTAACTAATCTAAGGACATCACACACATCCACGCCCGAGAATGGATTCGAACCTGCGACCGTAGCGGTCGCTCGGTTCCAGACTGTAGTGCCTAGAACCGCTCGGCCACTCCGGTCGGCGATTGCTTTGTACTTGTTTCTTATATGTATTGGCAATTAGCTTTGAAGTAGCAAGTCCGAATAAATAGACTGAATCTTACTAAGGGGTTTATGGTCCAACACCTCACATAAGTATATGTGAGAATATACTTGATAGAAACTTAGCAATCTTTTCTGCCTATTGCAGTTCTGTAACCTATTTTCAGGAAACTTATTTGTTTTAAACCAAGGAGATTCTCTCCCTCTCATCTCCGATATAAAGACTGACAGCAATTTATAACTAACCCATTGTCGTTAACGTCCCGATTTCCCTACGCAGTTCGCACTTACATCATTCTGGTATAGTGAGGCTGTGCCGGGACGCGACAAATTCCACCATTACCATCAACCAAGTGACATCAATTGCTGGACAAAGCCCTCTTGTAAAATTTTCCACGTATTCCTGTCTTCAACTCTGCATTCCCACATTACTTCTCACTTTTCACAGTGGTATCTCCCCTCCTTGCATTTAGTCGTCGTGTAGTTGTGAATTGGAATGAGATAAGCGGTGAGTTCTGTCTCTCACCATTTCGCCTATCTTCTGATTAAAGTGACCTCGCGCGATATTCTTCTTCTCCCTGGACCGTGCTTGCTTCAGGCAAGGTTTGCTACAGCAAGGAATTATTTTGCCCGGATAATTAACCTGAATAATGAAGGGAACAGGGGGAGACTACAGACCAGGAACAGACAGAGAATTCAATGTAAGCTTTCACGGCCGGTATTGTCTTCACTTAAAACTTCCGGGCTGATAGACCGTGGTCGAAGTATAAAACACTCTCCTGACGTTTCGTCTCCGACTGCGGGAGACATCCTCGGAGGTAAAGCGGCGAACAGCGAAGAGAACTCGACGAAGCGCTGATTATATAGGCAGTACAGAGGGCGCCACAGCCGATCACGTGGTGTCGGCTATGAGATTGTCTCTGGTAATGCCAACATTCTCGACTGTGGCGCCCTCTGTACTGCCTATATAATTAGCGCTTCGTCGAGTTCTCTTCGCAGTTCGCCGCTTTACCTCCGAGGATGTCTCCCGCAGTCGGAGACGAAACGTCAGGAGAGTGTTTTATACTTCGACCACGGCCTATCAGCCCGGAAGTTTTAAGTGAAGACAGAGAATTGCATTAAAATCAGTTATGATCTTGATAAAAACTCAGCAATGGGAGACAGTCTTGTCACCAAAAGAGGGAATTAGTCAGCCCACAATGACTGACTACATGACGATCCACAAAATCGGTGTTGGTCAAGACAGAGAGTCGCATGAGAAACAACAGTACAACTTGTCCAGTCCCTAGAGTGAGTACTGGTCAGAAAAACAGAGATGCATCTTGGGGATTTAGAATCACAGTCGAAAGTAATAAGCCACGAGTAATCAAGTAATGTGAGCACGCAGATAGGGGCAGCGTGAGAAAGATTACTACTCTACTATTGACGGAACCAGAATTCTGACTGCTCACGGTGAAAATCGCACATCTGGATGTTAATCACAGATGAAACTGCCACGTGCACAGTATCAGGAAAGTCTTGACTACAACTAACTGTAACTATGCATGGTTGCCTAGCAGTTGGTGGAAATTAACACATGTATAGCGAAAAAAGCGCCAAATACCGTACTGCTACTGATCACGAAGTGAAGCCTTCTAAGAATTACAGCCAACTGAGGCTGGCAGGGATCTCTCTGACGTTCCGCTTCCTCGGGCACAGATCAGCAGTGTGCTTCCTCCCATAGGAAGGGTTTCCTGTAGCCAAGTTGACTGAGAGTGCCAATGAAGATGGTTGCTATGGCTTTCGGCCGGCCCGCAGTTCGGCCTACCAAAGCACTTGTTGATGAACCTGTGGCAGGGTTCTCTGACTGCAGGGTGAGTCAATGTCCCGTGCTGCCTTTGCCGTAGTTTCAATTTGAAAGCAACGCTCCCTGAAACTTCTGCTGATATTCTCCATCTTGTTCACCTTATGAATTTGAAGACTGATGATAATAAAAACAAACTCCATCATTCTATTGTCCTCGACTTAGACACGCTAAAGGTGGTTGCAGCTAGCTGCGAAAAATTTATTTTAACGCAAAATAAGTAGACTACTTTCGTCGACTTTTTAATTAATTGATTTACAGGTCCGTCCCCACTACCATCCAACCTATAGTTGTATAGGCAATAAGGCTCTGTGTTTGGAAATGCAGTTATTATTTTATTTACCTCTTTCTTTGTAATTGGACTGGATTATACAGCTGGTAAAACTCTCCATGTGCTCTTTACATCCTCGGTAAGTCCCTGCGCTATAATATGCACAGTCTTCCAACATCCGTAGGACTCTAGGACAGAACCATCCATTAGCTTGGGCAACTTCCATTTCATTTTAAGGACAGTAAGAGTCGCGTCTTGCGATCCAGTCTGTTCCCCTATCCTTTTGCTTGTTTTCCCATCTCTCTTAATAATTCCAGGTTTGCGCGCCTCCATTTCGTGCTGAGCAACACATTCTGGAAAAGACTGGAAGCCTTCTTTTTCAGACACTCTAGTATTTAAATTTTGATATCAACATATAACTTACCAAAAGCTGTATTCTTTTCGCTGTGTTGCTTCTACATTATTTCAGATTTGTTGCAATTGATTTTCAAGCCTGATCTTGAACATAATCTCCCTACAGAATGAGATTTCACTCTGCAGCGGAGTGTGCGCCGATGTGAAACTTCCAGGCAGATTAAAAATGAGTGCCAGACCGAGACGAACTCGAGACCTTTGCCTTTCGCGGGCAAGTGCTCTACCAGGAGACGAGGTACTTGCGGAAGTACAGCTGTGAAGACGGGGTGTGAGTCGTGCTTGGGTAGTTCAGATGGTAGAGCACTTGCCCGCGAAAGGCAAAGGTCCCGAGTTCGAGTGTCGGTCCGGCACTCAGTTTTAATCTGCCAGGAAGTTTCATGATCTGTTTAGTTCTTCCATCGAATGTTTAATTTTATTTCCACTATACGCAGCCACGGTAATACAAAGAGGCCCGGGAAGGAAGGTCACACTAGGCCAGCTATCAGGATCCAACAGGTACAGTCTTCACGGCATTGGGGCAGTTCCTACTAATCCAGACCCAGCACCATGACCAGAGTCATAATACCGTAGGCACAGCGGAAAGACGTACCTGTAGTCACTACGGCCTGAGCCACAGCGCCGTTGTGGCCTACATCGTGGTAATCGATGCCTTGTTAAAACAGGGACGAGCCAGACTTGTGTAAATATTACTCATCACTTGACAAATGCAAGCAGTCTGGCAGCTACCACCTTCAATGGGAAGTCTACGCCGGTCTTCGGTCGACATTAATCAAAAAGCTTTCACCAGCAGACTTTGCCTCGGCTACTTGGACTAACAAGGGAACGGTCAAACTCAACATGTCGAAATTACCCAGAAATTTTTCATCCGGGAAGAATACAACGAAAGAAATGCACTGTCAAAATTTTAATTGCTAAGATGGACTGCAAGTATGTTTTAAACATCTGTTGAAATTACTCGTTTTTACCGCACGAAGTTCCGTTTATGATGGCCGTTTATACAGCCTTTCCTTCCTAGCGGGCGATCGGCCATGACAAGAGAGCATAGCGCCACGTAATGCTAATATCCGGAGCGACACAAGCCAATTTGAAGCACATAAACCATACGAAAAATGATACGTACCATTAATGTTTCGAATATGGGACAGTTCATATCGACAGCTAAGCATTTGCATGTGTAATTCTCCTAAAGTTGACTAGAAGAGGCAAATAATCAAGGTAGTGTTCTTAGAGACGAGTTCTACCTATCAGCCGGCCAAAGTGGCCGTGCGGTTAAAGGCGCTGCAGTCTGGAACCGCAAGACCACTACGGTCGCAGGTTCGAATCCTGCCTCGGGCATGGATGTTTGCGATGTCCTTAGGTTAGTTAGGTTTAACTATTTCTAAGTTCTAGGGGACTAATGACCTCAGCAGTTGAGTCCCATAGTGCTCAGAGCCATTTTTCTACCTATCATGACTTCAATGTATTTCCTGAAATATTTCTTATACTTACATAATTTTGCAACAATTTCCGCAGCGCAGTTCTTATAATTTTTGTGTCGTTTGGCTGGTGAAAAGAAACATTGTACTTACACCAGCAACATCTGACGAAAGAAAAATGAATGGTTCAAATGGCTCTGAGCACTATGGGACTCAACTGCTGAGGTCATTAGTCCCCTAGAACTGAGAACTAGTTAAACCTAACTAACCTAAGGACATCACAAACATCCATGCCCGAGGCAGGATTCGAACCTGCGACCGTAGCGGTCTTGCGGTTCCAGACTGCAGCGCCTTTAACCGCACGGCCACTTCGGCCGGCTGAAAAATGAATGCTTCCAGGCACTTCACAGTAATTACTACATTCATTTAGATAGAACTGTGGAGTACAAAACGGCCGTGGCTGCTTGTTGTACTGCGTACTTAAAGCGATTCGCAAAACGCACCGACGCAAATTAATAATGCATAGACTGCAGTATAAGAATTTAAGAACGCTGTTCTACCGATAAACCTCAAATTGCACAGAGCTCTTGGGAGTTATATTTTCCGACAGTAACCGCAAAATTTTTTCACAACCGAAAAATTTCTTTATCGAGAGAGACATAGGCTGTTCGAGGTGAATTATATCAAGTCATTTCGTCGTCCTTCTGAAAGATGGAGGTATAGTTATGTCCAGGCCAAGAGCCGAACAAAAGCAATTAAGTAATTTCTGCAGCTGGTCACAGTGAAAAACAGTTGACGCTTTGCGCAAGTGTGTTGGGCAGTGTCTCTAGTGCGTCCGCCTATCTCGTCACGACGCTCTTTTCCAGCTCTCATCGCTTAGAGGGCACATAACGATGCCTAGGGAAATATGCCTAGAAAATAGTACCTCCCGCCAAGTATGATGGCCTGGTGAGAAATTTCGCATGATGTCAAGCATTCCACATAACGTAACTGCCATGCATTTGCTTCTCCATGAAAATTTTCGGCCGCGTTCTGTAGGGGCAATGAAGGTGCTCCTGCAGCGTGGGGATGTGTTTGATCGCCCTCAATACGGCCAGAGACTGGCTCCCCCTGCGTTTCACCTCTGCTCTTAGAGGGTGTTTAAAAAATGACCGGTATATTTGAAACGGCAATAAAAACTAAACGAGCAGCGATAGAAATACACCGTTTGTTGCAATATGCTTGGGACAACAGTACATTTTCAGGCGGACAAACTTTCGAAATTACAGTAGTTACAATTTTCAACAACAGATGGCGCTGCAAGTGATGTGAAAGATATAGAAGACAATGCAGTCTGTGGGTGCGCCATTCTGTACGTCGTCTTTCTGCTGTAAGCGTGTGCAGTTCACAACGTGCAAGTGTGCTGTGGACAACATGGTTTATTCCTTAGAACAGAGGATTTTTCTGGTGTTGGAATTCCACCGCCTAGGACACAGTGTTGTTGCAACAAGACGAAGTTTTCAACGGAGGTTTAATGTAACCAAAGGACCGAAAAGCGATACAATAAAGGATCTGTTTGAAAAATTTCAACGGACTGGGAACGTGACGGATGAACATGCTGGAAAGGTAGGGCGACCGCGTACGGCAACCACAGAGGGCAACGCGCAGCTAGTGCAGCAGGTGATCCAACAGCGGCCTCGGGTTTCCGTTCGCCGTGTTGCTGCTGCGGTCCAAATGACGCCAACGTCCACGTATCGTCTCATGCGCCAGAGTTTACACCTCTATCCGTACAAAATTCAAACGCGGCAACCCCTCAGCGCCGCTACCATTGCTGCACGAGAGACATTCGCTAACGATATAGTGCACAGGATTGATGACGGCGATATGCATGTGGGCAGCATTTGGTTTACTGACGAAGCTTATTTTTACCTGGACGGCTTCGTCAATAAACAGAACTGGCGCATATGGGGAACCGAAAAGCCCCATGTTGCAGTCCCCTCGTCCCTGCATCCTCAAAAAGTACTGGTCTGGGCCGCCATTTCTTCCAAAGGAATCATTGGCCCATTTTTCAGATCCGAAACGATTACTGCATCACGCTATCTGGACATTCTTCGTGAATTTGTGGCGGTACAAACTGCCTTAGACGACACTGCGAACACCTCGTGGTTTATGCAAGATGGTGCCCGGGCACATCGCACGGCCGACGTCTTTGATTTCCTGAATGAATATTTCGATGATCGTGTGATTGCTTTGGGCTATCCGAAACATACAGGAGGCGGCGTGGATTGGCCTCCCTATTCGCCAGACATGAATCCCTGTGACTTCTTTCTGTGGGGACACGTGAAAGACCAGGTGTACCGCCAGAATCCAGAAACAATTGAACAGCTGAAGCAGTACATCTCATCTGCATGTGAAGCCATTCCGCCAGACACGTTGTAAAAGGTTTCGGGTAATTTCATTCAGAGACTACGCCAGATTATTGCTACGCATGGTGGATATGTGGAAAATACCGTACTGTAGAGTTTCCCAGACTGCAGCGCCATCTGTTGTTGACAATTGTAACTATTGTAATTTCGAAAGTTTGTCTGCCCGAAAATGTACTGTTGTCCCAAGCATATTGCAACAAACGGTGTATTTCTATCGCTGCTCGTTTAGTTTGTATTGCCGTTTCAAATACACCGGTCATTTTTGAAACACCCTGTATGAACCGCTGGCTATGAAGACAACGTTTTAGCACAGACAGCAAGCTGTAGATCAGCGTAGACAATTGGCAGAAAGAAGAGATGGATGCCTTCTCTAACCACCGGTATTGCAGAATTGGTACAACGGTACGAAAAATGTCGGGACGAGTGCGGACAGGAGCGCGCGTCTATGCAGCGTGCTACTGAACCGTACATTGTACATTGTGGACATTATGCAGCAACTTTAATAGGTTTTTAACAGAGCTTATGCTCTCTGATGTAAAGAAACATGTTCCATACCACACTTCACAATCTTAGGGGTCTTTTTTTTAACTTCCTAAAGATGCCTATGCTCTCTCGTAGGATTCAAGCTATCTGCATACCAAATTTCATCGAAATCTGTTCACAATTTAGTCATGAAAACGTAACAGACAGAGTTACTTTCGCATTTAACAATATCAGTACGGAAGCAAGGATTAAACACGTTGAGGACTGCGTAGGAATTGCACTCATTACGTTGAATCGTATTACGCAGAACATATGTCAATAAAATCAAATGGTTCAGATGGTTGTAAGAACTATGCGACTTAAAATCTCATGTCATCACTCCCCTAATTTTAGAACTACTCAAACCCAACTAGACTAAGGACATCACACACATGCATGCCAGAGGCAGGATTCAAACCTGCGACCGTAGCGGTCGCGTGGTTCCGGACTGAAGCGCCTAGAATCGCTCGGCAACAGCTGCTGGCCAATAATAGCAGTTTCACAAATATGATACAGTTAAAATGTCAAAGAAGACACTCTGCGGGGAGGTGTGGCCGAGCGGTTCTAGATGCTTCAGTCTGGAACCGCGCGACCGCTACAGTCACAGGTTCGAATCTTGCCTCGTGCATGGATGTGTGTGCTGTCCTTAGGTTAGTTAAGTTTAAGTAGTTCTAAGTTCTAGGGGACTGATGACTTCAGATGACAAGTCCCATAGTGCTCAGAGCAATTTTTTTTGAAGGAACCACTCTTTCAAGCAATAAATATTTTTTACTTGTGTCGAGTCAAACCCAACATTACGGTATCTCTATTTCCGTGACACCACTTCGGTGAAATAAATCCTATACGACGCCCCACGTTACGCTAAGGAAACCTCAGGAAAACTCATCTAATAATTTTAGAGATTATCTCTAGACCGAAGGTAGAGGAGACAGAGGGGAAAGGAAAGGAAGGGGCTGTTGACGTCACGTTATGCGGAATCAGGGGCGACGAATGAAAATGTGAGCCGGTCCACATTCGAACTACATACTGCTATGAGCTAATAATACGATTCAACATAATGAATACAAACCTCAACATGTCTCATCCATACTTCCATATCGATATTATTAAATGCAGCGTAGAAGGAAGGAAGATTGGGTTTAACGACCCGTTGAGATCGAGGTCAGTAGAGACGGAGCGCAAGTTCACTTCTTGTGAAATATGGGAAAAGATACTGGCCGCGACTTTTCAACAGAACCCTCCCGGAATTTACCCGGAGCGATTTAGCGAAACCACGGAAAACCGAAATCTTGATGGCCGGCCGCGTGTTTGAACCACCGACTTCCCGAACGTGAGTACAGTCTGCTGATCAAAGCGCCGCCTCGCCCACTCACAGCGCAGTGTAAGACCACGGTCATACAGTGCAAACATGGTCCCGAAACAATGTGCTGGTGGTCGATCCGCGCTCACACAAAATTGATACGGCGTGATACCGTGTATACACTGTGTGAGCTCGTGTCAGCTGACGGCACTTCGTGCCGGGCTCCATGTTTACATTGTATGAGCGTGATCTTACTCTATGCTGATGCGGCTGGTGACCCACATCACAAGAGATAATCTTATGGTGCCCTACAGGGTGAAACGCGTCGTTTTTTGAGCCGGTAACTAGTATTGTGCAGCCAAGAACTGTCTCTTAATATTAATCACAATATACGGTTACTATAACACAGCGCCACAATGGACTGGAATTAATTTTACCGCCATTTTTTTTCAAAAATGGTTCAAATGGTTTCCTTGTGAGCACTATGGGACTTAACTGCTCAGGTCATCAGTCCCCTAGAACTTAGAACTACTTAAACCTAACTAACCTAAGGGCATAACACACATCCATGCCCGAGGCAGGATTCGAGCCTGCGACCGTTGCGGTCGCGCGGTTCCAGACTGAAGCGCCTAGACCCTCTCGGCTACTCCGGCTGGCATTTTTTTGTTCCTTTCTTTTTTAGTTAAGTCTTTCACCGCAGTCTGTTCCTTAAGCCATTTGTTTTTATCCTGTCGATTCCAATGCTTCCCAAGATGCGTCTCTCTATATTGCTCGCTGAGAAACCGTAAATCTCGCTGCCGTAAGTCAGAAGTGGTTACATAAACTTCCCTTCTCCCACATTCGGTCAGTTCCGTTTTGGAACCCTTATTCTCTCTCTTTCATGATGTTACAATGTAATTATCCGCAAATGGAAACGTATAAATCAATTGCGTGCAAAGCTGTTAAACGGCTCAGAATAACGCGACAGATACGCGCCAAAATACGGGGGTCGGTTGCCGAGGCAGTAATGCGGCCTCTCAGCTATTAAAGATGTAAAAGATAACAGTCCGTGTTTATGGCGTGTCAGCGAAACCTGGGAATTTTCTGATAACTGCACCTATGTCACCAGTTTCTCATATTTGCATCCGTTACTCGAATTGCGGTTAAGCGACAATGCGACCTGAGCGTGTTTACGGCCATGAAATGCTGTTGGCGGCGATGGAATCTGACAATTGTGATTACGTTTATTGGCGTTTCACTAACTGCAGATGAGGTATGTGGGCTTAATTCAGTCATATGCATAATCGCTGTCCGCACTGCGACCGTTATGCTAACAGTGATTGCGAAGCTGTGCGCAGTGCCGACCACTGGGGAGATTTCGAAAAAAAAAAAAAAAAAAAAAGGTTCAAATGGCTCTGAGCACTATGGGACTTAACATCTATGGTCATCAGTCCCCTAGAACTTAGAACTACTTAAACCTAACTAACCTAAGGACAGCACACAACACCCAGCCGTCACGAGGCAGAGAAAATCCCTGACCCCGCCGGGAATCGAACCCGGGCGTGGGAAGCGAGAACGCTACCGCACGACCACGAGATGCGGGCGGGGAGATTTCCAGAGATGTTATTTCACAGCTTCTCCCCTTGTACAAGTGTTTCTCTTTTCCTTACATCTAGTGCGATCTAATTCATCCTCGTAGTTTCTTTGTCACCAATACTGAGGTACGGTGGCATCTGGATTCGATGTCATGCAATCGATCGTAGATAATGGCATCAGAACAGCGAGATAGGTGTGTCAAATGTTCGTGCAGAATTGCGAGGTGCCGGGGTGGAGAAGAGTTTGTACTGTAACTAACCTATTACTACGGGTTATTACGTTAGGAGTGGGAATGGAAATGCTTATTGATTGTGAAATTAACGTGAGAAGATTAGGGTCGCCACCGACTCTAGCCATACAACTAATCAAAGGTTTAGCCGAGTCGGAAAGTAAATTAATTTGATCACAGACCAAAAACTCATCAACATACGTACGTCGTGATATCGCTCGTAGGGGATCCGACGTAATTAATAGTATTTCCTGTGCACTGTCCACGAGAATCAACCATTTAAAATAAAATAGCTCACGCAAGAATACTGTGTAGAAGATCAGCTCCCAGCAACACACCTGAAAATAAGATTTAATCTGAAGCATTTGTTTTAAAATAAAAGGGGAAACTAATCACTGGACCTGTGCGTAAGGGAACGCGTTGGATGTGCTAACAGGAAAGCTACGAGGTGAGTGGCTTAGGTGCAAAAACGTAACCTCGGAATGCAAGAGAAGATTGTGTATAAAATCATTTATTCCTAAGATATGGATGTGTGGCATGTACACAATTCCTGATAACATTAACTCCTAAAACATGAAAGAAAAGCAGCCATACATACGCCGTTATAATCTACACCTAAAATCATTGGTGTGAATCATTCATACAACTGCTGTTGCCTAATAACTGATCGCAATAACTCGTGAAACGGTACACGTTTCGCAGTACACCCGCGTGCCCACGTGGTTTGTGGAGACGTAATTTCTAGGTATCGTGGCCATGTTGCAACAATATCACATCACACAATCATGAACAGTTGACATTCCTTAAAACAAACATGAGACCGGACAGTTAGTGATGACGGTAGCCCAACAAACTATAATGTTCAACCACGTGGTCTGCTCCCAACGGACGAAAGATACATAAAGCAAGGAAAATTTACGAGAAGGCAAAGCTATTAATATTTAGAAAAATGAAAGCTCATACAGGCACAGGCAACCGGAAATGCAGTGTACCGCGTCCTCCGATGCTCGCCTCGCACAGGGCACACAGGGAAGTAACCCAACATGCATATGCATCAAGTGAAAATTATTTCTGAGCTCTCAGTACAAATACTCACATTACAATAAACTTGTACGGTCTGTTACCACCGTGCAATGACATAGAACATTAATAAAATTGATGAAAATGAGAGGCGACATGTAAAAGAGGGCATGGAAGCTCTCAGAATTACGTAGAGAATGGGGTCTGACGTGCTTCTTCATATCGCCCCTAGGAAGAGCCTGTACTCAGATCTCAGTTTATGCTTCCACAGAATACCTTGCCAATTCGTTGTTGTATTCAGTCTGACCTGCTCGAGCTCTCCATGATAATCTACTACGTACAAGCCTCCTCGTCTCTGCGTAGTGATTCCAGCCTAAATCACGTGATAATATCCGTCATTCTCAGCCTGAAATCACTTATTACTAGTGACATCTACTGCCTGTATGCCTTGTGGAAGTAGTTGTATGAAATACGCTCGCCAGACTGATGTTAGTCAAAGATTCCTCTAAAAGAGAACTCACGCACTTCAATCGAAACTGAAATACTCTGTATTGTACGAGACATCGCTCTGAACCTATCTGCAGGTTTGGGCAGGAATGCAGTGACAGTGGGTGGGGATTGAAATGCACAGTCTGTTGTTTTATCTGGTTTTGTAAAAGAAACTATAAAGCCAAAAAATCTTGTAGAAATGGATATGCTCAGAATGCAGTTTAGTTCTCAAGCTGTGGTGATAAAAACTCACCGACATCCGAAGAGTGTGGGCGAAATCAGAGAAACAGCTGTGCCAAGTTTTTGCTACTCACTGATGTCTTATCTTCATATTGCAACCTGGGTTTTCTGCGCTATCAGTGACCTCAGTGGTGCATCTCCTCTCCAACGTTGCCGTCTAGAAGTGTACTCTTGTTCCGCTCAGAAAACCGATGGTCTTCCTTCGGGTTTGGCTTCGGAGAATCAGCCGCAGTGGCTCGTGCAATGCTGCCAACCCAATTAGTGTCGCTGGTACGCTGCTCCCAAAGGATCCTTTGGAGAATTGGTCTCTGTAAAGTTTCGTGATAAGATCACATTCGTATATGGTCTCTGATGGACATTACCTTTGTCACGTTCACTTAGATTGAGCTTAACGATATCCTTTTCTGTCAAAACGGGGGGTCACTCAACGAAATTCCCCCGACACCTGACCAAAACTTATGTAATGCGAAACACGCTTTCCACAGAGTTACTCAGTTATGTTCCTTGTTCATGTTGTATATGCAGGGTGTCCCAGGAGGAACGCTCAATATTCAGGTATACGACAGGAACGATCATTCGAAGCAAAGTGTCTAGTAATCATGGACTCTAAAATGCATACCATAAGAACTACGAGCACTTAATCACCTTCTGTATTGAAAAACACATCTCTTCTACATAAAAGTGCTTACAGCTCTTCATATTCGCGTCTTAGACACCATATACACTAGGCAGTTTGACTTGTTTTGGTCCATGCCACCTCCTCCCAAAATGTGGAAAGTAAAGTACTTAGAGCAGAAGAGCTTTGTTTCACAGAATCCAAGATGAAGAAGTGATTATAGCTCTTAGGCATGCATTTCAGAGCCAAAGTTTGCTGAACTTTCTTGCTGCAAATGATCGTTCCCGTCAGACCTTAATCGTCGTCATCCTGTGCTATTAAATTATTTACATCAGCCACCATTACTGTTCTTTTACTCCTGCGGCTGCTGATGGCTGTTTAAGCGACGCAGGATCGTTTATTCGTTTGATGCCACAGTTAGAAAGTTACCATACCATTAATAATTTTTGATACACAATACTGATAGGTTGATAGAAACTTACTGTTAATAATGGCTGTTTTCGTCACGAGAACTTGGTAATTCTGAAATAGGATTTTCTCATGTGCGTTTACATGTATTTATATTAAGGCTCAATTGCTATTCCCTGCTTCATGTGTGGATTTAGGACAATTTTTTAATGTTCGATCCTATCAATATACAACCGCATGATAAGTCGCAAACAGGCCCGCAGTGTTTCCGAGATTATTTATGCAAGATGTAACGGGTATAAGTGCAGATATTTTATGTGGTACCTTATTATGTACACACTTCAGTTTGTTGTTTGTTTTTTCTCTCCTTTGAACAGTCTTCCCAAGAATACGTCACCTAATTTAGAGCATCGCGAATTCGGCTACGCCTGTCAGTATAGGCTAACCGCTATGCATCCCCACACCTGACTTGTTGCCCACGGGAAAATAAGCATTAATGGCTTGCTCCTTCCACATGTACTTGGAGGTAGTAACTAACATAAAAACATAAGACTCCTAATAATTATAATTATTAGTCTGAAGATGAAGTAAATACTGATGTAACGTGTTGTGACTTGGCAAGACAGCCAAGCCACTATGAGGAAGCCGAAAGGCACGCGTTTAAGCTCACGCAGGCTGGCGTGAGGTCTGGAGCATTTAAGGAAGTTAGACTTTAGCAAAGAAGGTCGTAGCTGTTGGGATACTTAACTTTAATCCATAATTGTTGAACACCGGTCTGACGGTACATGCATCACAAGATAAATAGCAAATGATAAAGGCGCCTTGCTAGGTCGTAGCAAATAACGTAGCTGAAGGCTGTGCTAACTATCGTCTCGGCAAACGAGAGCGTAATTTGACAGTGAACCATCGCTAGCAAAGTCGGCTGTACAACTGGTGCGAGTGCTAGGAAGTGTCTCCAGACCTGCCGTGCGGCGGCGCTCGGTCTGCAATCACTGACAGTGGCGACACGCGGGTCCGTCGTATATTAACGGACCGCGGCCGATTTAAAGGCTACCACCTAGCAAGTGTGGTGTCTGGCGGTGACACCATATAACGTTTCTCAGTACACTACTCCTAGTCACTAACAAAAGTATCTGCACTTGAACCTCTTAGACCCTGTGTACATATAGCGTCTCCCCTAAAAGTCGTTAAATGCATTTACTCTGATGTTTCGGCAGATATTTGCAATTTCGTTTTTGCAGTGTGACGGTGGAGCCACCCCAAACAAATATTGTTCATTACATCGTCGGCGCCTTGTCACGGTCCGCGCGGCTCCCTCCGTCGGAGTTTCGAGACCTCCCTCCGGCGTGGTTGTATGTGTTCTCCTCAGCGTAAGTTAGTTCAAGTTAGATTAAGTAGTGCGTAAACTTAGGGACCGATGACCTTAGCAGTTTGGTGCCATAAAACCTCACCACAAATTTCCAAATTACATCTTTCATGCGATGCCCAGAGTCGATGGAAGGCGTCAGCATATGCAAATTCGATAGAGCGGTCCCAAATATTAGTCGAATGAGATATTCTTTATCGCTATGTATAGCAGGGACAGTAAAGCACAATGAATAACCAGTACTCCATTTGGGACAACACCGCCCTGGCGCACACTGACTGAGACCACCGTGCGGCAGCGCTGCTCAGTCGCTGCTGGAATGGTTTTTCTTCGTGTTTTACTTCCCTGTTAATACATATCGATAAAAGGAATATCGCACTAGATGGTTCAAATGGTTCAAATGGTTCAAATGGCTCTGAGCACTATGGGACTCAACTGCTGTGGTCAGAAGTCCCCTAGAACTTAGAACTACTTAAACCTAACTAACCTAACGACATCACACACATCCACGCCCGAGGCAGGAATCGAACCTGCGACTGTAGCGGTCGTGCGGTTCCAGACTGTAGAGCCTTTAACCGCTCGGCCACTCCGGCCGGCAATATCGCACTAGAATAATATTTGGGCACCAATATGTGGACAAGTAAAATTCCGCTTAAAAATATAATTTTATTTGTAACTGGAAGCAAACTAATGCTTTCCATCGACATAGGTGGTCGCATGAAAGACGTTATGAGCAGTATTTGTTTACGATGACTTTAACTGCAATATGGGTGGTTCTGCACTGTGGGACTTAACTTCCGAGGTCATCAGCCCCTATAACTTAGAACTACTTAAACCTAATTAACCTAAGGACATCACACACATCCATGTCCGAGGCAGGATTCGAACTGTAGCGCCTACGGCCACCATAATGACATCGCTCGACTAGAGTGGCCAGCATGTTCTCGACACATAAACCCTAGCGAACATGGCTGGGGTGGATTGAAAAGGGCTGTTTATAGACGACGTGGTCCACCAACCACTCTGAGGGATCGCCGTTGAGTGGTGGGACAATCAGAACCAACTGCACATTGCAAAAACATAATTGCAAATATCTGCCGAAATACCAAAGAAAATGCGCCTAACGACACTTGTAAGGAACGTCTGGTATATATTTCGAACCATGTCATATCCAGAATGTTTCCTCAGAGCATTTGCAGAAACAATGGAAGACCTTCACAGTTTGTCTGCAGAAGCTTCTGACTGGATTCCCAAACTGAACATAGAGATGTGCCGCCATTATGAACTTGAGTTTGTGTATGTGTGTCTGTTTGTGATCAGGAACTGTTTGTTTTTCTCTGTCATCATACAATAAATAAATCATGTTATATGAGCTTTTTTTTTAATATGTCTGATGCGTCTCCAATGACATTCTTCCAAAGACGTTCAGTGTGGACTGCGGAATATAACTACTGGATTAAGGCTCCAACGTGGAGGCAGGTCAGTGTCAGTATAGTTTGGAGAGTGGCTCTGGTCAGTGACGGCGAGTCCCGCTGCGTGCTCATCGAGAGAGGAGAATGGAATGTCCCTTCAAAATTGGAAGTTTGTTGTAAGTTTATGGGACCAAACTGCTGAGGACATCGGTCCATAAGCTTACACACTATTTAAAATTACGCTAAGGAGAATACACACACCCCTGCCCGAGGGAGGACTCTGACGGGGGGAGCAGTGTGAACCGTGATAAGACGCCTTATACCACGTGGCTACCCCGCGCGGCGAGTGTGCCTGCAAGCGATGTGGACGAGACGAGCTGGTGCTTGGATCCTGTGCGGGAGCCGATAGCGGGTCTCTGTCCTGCTCACACATATGAGAGGGAGACGGAATGATTGATAGATAGATAGATAGATAGATAGATAGAAAGATAGAGAGAGAGAGGGAGAGACACAGAGAGAGAGAGAGAGAGAGAGAGAGAGAGAGAGAGAGAGAGAAACAGTCCAATTACATTGTCATGTGGTGACTGCGAAACTACTTTTACATTCGACAAGCCGCGCGGGATTAGCCGAGCGGTCTTAGGCGCTACAGTCATGGACTGCGCGGCTGGTCCTGGCGGAGCTTCGAGTCCTCCCTCGCGCATGGGTGTGTGTGTTTGTCCTATGGATAATTTAGGTTAAGTAGTGTGTAAGCTTAGGGACTGATGACCTTAGCAGTTAAGTCCCATAAGATTTCACACCAATTTCAACATTTTTGAACATTCGGCAATTTCTCCCCGTCTAAATCAACGTTTTGATTTCAGTAGTCAGCAAATCCTGAGTCCAATCACAGAGCTAAACCATCATTTCTATACACTGAGCAATACAGTCGTACGTGTTACAGTTATCGTGATGGTGAATGTTTGATTAGTGCTCTGCGTCGAAGTCCGTGAGCCCTGTTAAACAATGAACACAGTATTTTTCCCCCTCTCTTTTCGCATTCCATTCTACAAGCAGTGAGATACTAGGAACGTAATTAATTACTGTTCTATCATACACTGTCAGCTGAAGATGGCCTAGGAAGCCGAAAACAGATTTGTGTGTAAACCCATAACAAGTGCAGAAATCACGGTCGTCAAACTTCCGGGAAGAATAAAACTGTTTATCGTACCAGCCCTGGGATATGAAACCTGAAATCGACAACGTGTTTCCATATTTTTGTTCCAATAAAGTTATTCGCGGAAGTTAATTACCACACTGCTGCTTGCAAGATGGTAAGAGGTTGACTTTCTCTCTTCTATAGCGATATCCACGCCTCTTTAGCAGGCTTTAACGAACAGTAAGCAAATGCACTAGTTAACAGAAACGGTAAAACGTCAGACATTCCAACGGAGGGATTCACGTAGCGGAATGTTTCGTCGGAACATTTTACACTCCGCCTCAGATAGACTATGCTATATCAATTTTCATTCTATATGCTACAGCATTTAAAGAGTTCACCAGTTTAATGCGATTTCACCAACCCTTCCTTAAGCCGCCATCTACGTAGGTAAATTTCACCGATACATTTATACGGCTTCTAACTGTAAGTGATGCGGTTTTAGTTAGAAACCCTTACGAAGGAGTAATTTAAATTTACCTCTGCAGCTAAGCTGCGGATACATTAGCAGTCTGGGTGCATACACACCCGGCGTGTGTTTACAACGCCCGTGTCAACACTGCCCTGAGCGGGCGTTCGGTGACGTCACCGGCATACACCAGTGCCGTGTACCGATACAGTGAGGCGGATAAATTTAGCCTCTCTGAGTGCTTTCGCGTCTCCCTAAACTTAAGTACATTTCTAACGTATTTAGCTCGTTTATATCTACAGATATCTGGCTACAAATCAGTTAAGTATACGTTACTCGCCGCAGGAACGGAATGTGAAAGGTAAACTTTGATATCGGCCGAAACAAACCTCGCTGAAGTTGGTGCCCATGCAAATAATGTGGATAAATGCACAGTTATTAGTCTCAACAGTTGTTTAGTTATGTAGTGTTATTTAATGCTTCGTAGGATGTATGCACTGCCTCCGGAAATGATGTGGACCGACTGAGTTCACAGGCTTTCATAATGATGTAGGTAAGTAAGTAATCTCTTTTGTACTACATATGTCACAAGCTTCTGAATAAAATTTCTTTGCTGGAGTGGAAAAGTTGCCCAAACAATACTTTTTTTAGTCTCTTTTAAGTTTAGTTTGGATGTCTCTCAGGAAAATTTTCCGTCACGTTTATAACAAAAGTGTTAGTCAAAACTAACGCTACCAACATTTTATAAGCGTTCACGTATCTGTATTTGCAACACAAAGAGAACTACGTTGTCAGTTGGTTAGGTCTCCAGTTCGCTGACAAGGAGACCATCAGACCTGTTGTTGTGAATTGGCAGGAGCCAATTCACGGAGTTTGGAGGAAACCGAAAGGCACGCGTTTAAGCTCACGCAGGCTGGCGTGAGGTCTGGAAAATGACAAGAAATTATGGTAGCCAAAAATAGTACATAGCTTCTGGAATACTTAACTTTAATCCATAATTGGAGAACATGGCTCTTGATGATACATTAATAACAATCTCAGTATAAACTGGTAATGGCGCCTTGCTAGGTCGTAGCAAATGACGTAGCTGAAGGCTATGCTAACTATCGTCTCGGCAAATGAGAGCGTATTTGTCAGTGTAGCTTCGCTAGCTAAGACGGCTGTACAACTGGGGCGAGTGCTAGGACGTCTCTCTAGACCTGCCGGGTGGCGGCGCTCGGTCTGCAATCACTGACAGTGGCGACACGCGGGTCCGACGTATACTAGCGGACCGCGGCCGATTTAAAGGCTACCACCTAGCAAGTGTGGTGTCTGGCGGTGACACCACACCTGTTAACTGAAAATTTTGATGGGTATTAGGTACGTTGTAGAGTGACTTGTCCTGAGTAAGTGGCTAGCGGCTTTTCACCGACTTTCCAAGGTTTCCGAGAAAATCGGTGTGAAAGTTTTATCGTCAGTTCAATTGGCTCTGAGCACTATGGGACTCAACATCTGAGGTCACCAGTCCCCTAGAACTTAGAACTACTGAAACCTAACTAACCTAAGGACATCACACACATCCATGCCCGAGGCAGGATTCGAACCTGCGACCGTAGAAGTCGCGCGGTTCCGGACTGAACACCTAGAACCGCTCGTCCACCGCGGCCTGCCTAACGTTAGATACCGTATGTTTCGGCTAGCAGGTATAGCCCAGCGGCTAAGGTTAACTGCTGTCATTCTCATGGTCCAGGTTCAAATCTTGTCTGTGCACTTTTTTTTCAATTTCATTGAACAGAGTAACGTTTAATATTATTTGTCATGCAAAATTATTCAGAAATAGTCACGTCCGTCGTAGCAATTTAATTAACAAGTCAATCATTACACCAGACTTTCTTCAAACGTGTACTATGTTTGTAACGGGATACATTACATCTACTAAATCCTCGACAGTGATAATTCGTCTTTAAGCTAATAGATCTTGTATTGTGCTGGATACCACATCTCAGTCCGCAATGGAATTAGCGGAAACCGTGCTTGGAGGGGCATCTGTAAGAAGGTTAAAATTGTGAAGCAGTCTTTCAGTCTATCTGATGGAGTTAAGGAATTCCGTAACACTGCTTGAGGGATATGGGACAACAAGACGCGAGCTCACATTTTAACATTTTAAATGTTCGGATAATAAGTTTAACACAGACTCAGTGATTGCAGGCTCTCTTCGACACAGCTGAAACTTCTCCACTAATTACAGGGCCAACCTGATCAACAAATGATCCAGAAAAAAAACTCATTCGTTCATTCACTCCAGAAAAAAAAATCACAAACCTTATTTATGGAGAAAATCGTGTATTAAATCCATCTCCATTACATGTCCAGATCTCCGGTGATTCCACGCCTTCATTATTTTCCTTTTACAATCTCTTTCTCTTCAAAACAAACCTCCAACGGCACAAATGTTAATTGGCTCGCTTTAACGAGAAGAAAAGCAGAATATGCATCTCTCAGAAACACGTCAATCCCTCAACAGATACTCCAGAAGCTGTCCTAGTTACCACTCTAACAACCATGGAGAATGCATACATGCATCTCTGTTATTTAAAAGAATAAACGCACTAGAAAGTACTTTGGCGTCGAGGAGCTGTCGCCGCATACATTACGAGAAAACCAGATCAGATAACTTTTCCAAAGTGAATGAATGTGGATGGTTTGATTGAAAATGATTAATTAGTGCGTGGTAGAGGGTATTTGCTGTGGGGGCATTACAACATCTAGGAAACGCAGGAAGCTGATGTTGTTCAAATACTTGGAATTTTAACATCGGAAAGAAAAGTACACGGGCAGAATTTTAATCTGGATAGTCCGCACGGTAGCTGCTGTCGGCCTTCTTGACTTGGAACCGCTGCTTCTCACACAGGTACCGCATCGAATGCCATCATGAGGCTGAGCGAGGAATAGAAAAGCAACTGGAATCACTCAACAGAGGAAAGTCCACTGGACCTGACGGGATACCAATTCGATTCTACACAGAGTACGCGAAAGAACTTGCCCCCCTTCTAACAGCCGTGTACCGCAAGTCTCTAGAGGAACGGAAGGTTCCAAATGATTGGAAAAGAGCACAGGTAGTCCCAGTCTTCAAGAAGGGTCGTCGAGCAGATGCGCAAAACTATAGACCTATATCTCTGACGTCCATCTGTTGTAGAATTTTAGAACATGTGTTTTGCTCGAGTATCATGTCGTTTTTGGAAACTCAGAATCTACTATGTAGGAATCAACATGGATTCCGGAACACAGCGATCGTGTGAGACCCAACTCGCTCTATTTGTTCATGAGACCCAGAAAATATTAGATACAGGCTCCCAGGTAGATGCTATTTTTCTTGACTTCCGGAAGGCGTTCGATACAGTTCCGCACTCTCGCCTGATAAACAAAGTAAGAGCCTACGGAATATCAGACCAGCTGTGTGGCTGGATTGAAGAGTTTTTAGCAAACAGAACACAGCATGTTGTCATCAACGGAGAGACGTCTACAGACGTTAAAGTAACCTCCGGCGTGCCACAGGGGAGTGTTATGGGACCACTGCTTTTCGCAATATATATAAATGACCTAGCAGATAGTGTCGGAAGTTCCATGCGGCTTTTCGCGGATGATGCTGTAGTATACAGAGAAGTGGCAGCATTAGAAGATTGTAGCGAAATGCAGGAAGATCTGCAGCGGATAGGCACTTGGTGCAGGGAGTGGCAACTGACCCTTAACATAGACAAATGTAATGTATTGCGAATACATAGAAAGAAGGATCCTTTATTGTATGATTATATGATAGCGGAACAAACACTGGTAGCAGTTACTTCTGTAAAATATCTGGGAGTATGCGTGCGGAACGATTTGAAGTGGAATGATCATATAAAATTAATTGTTGGTAAGGCGGGTACCAGGTTGAGATTCATTGGGAGAGTCCTTAGAAAATGTAGTCCATCAACAAAGAGGTGGCTTACAAAACACTCGTTCGACCTATACTTGAGTATTGCTCATCAGTGTGGGATCCGCACCAGATCGGGTTGACGGAGGAGATAGAGAAGATCCAAAGAAGAGCGGCGCGTTTCGTCACAGGGTTATTTGGTAACCGTGATAGCGTTACGGAGATGTTTAACAAACTCAAGTGGCAGACTCTGCAAGAGAGGCGCTCTGCATCGCGGTGTAGCTTGCTCGCCAGGTTTCGAGAGGGTGCGTTTCTGGATGAGGTATCGAATATATTGCTTCCCCCTACTTATACCTCCCGAGGAGATCACGAATGTAAAATTAGAGAGATTAGAGCGCGCACAGAGGCTTTCAGACAGTCGTTCTTCCCGCGAACCATACGCGACTGGAACAGGAAAGGGAGGTAATGACAGTGGCACGTAAAGTGCCCTCCGCCACACACCGTTGGGTGGCTTGCGGAGTATAAATGTAGATGTAGATGTAGATGTAGAGCCTGTCCCACCTCTCCCTCCAAGGAAAAATTCTCAGCAGTACCAGGAATAAAACGCATTATCCCCCCCCCCTCATCCCCCCCTCCCCACCAACATAATATCCACTTGCGCTGACCACTGATCTACAGAGGCAGACGTACATTAAGGTAACGTATACCAACATTCGTCAATCATTGTAAATAATTTCAAACGTACAGTTGAATAACACCTTACAAGGCAGTTTCTGAAGCGCGGTCACTCAAAATGACTATGTTCACCTATTTCTGTTCGTTTGTCCCTGGGAAGCTTGCCACGGCGTTTAGCATTTAATAATGATGCGCCTCTTGCAGTGTACCATCTGACCGCTGTCTGCTGACAACTTTCGAATGACCTCGCCGTCTTTAGGCAGTTCATTGCACACTGCTAGAAAGCAACGCTCTGCCATATGATCAGTATCGGTTCTGCTGCACACCAGCTTAACATCATTCTACTTAAAAGGCTGCGCATGCATTTTTCTTTGTTTCAACTAATTTTGTGAATACATTAATACGAATAACATTTTTGTCGGTTATTGTACAATCTGATTATAGCAGCCATTGAGACCAGGGGCGGAAATTGTTTGCCCTGCAATGCTTGGTTCAAAAATGGTTCAAATGGCTCTGAGCACTATGGGACTCAACTGCTGTGGTCATTAGTCCCCTACAACTTAGAACTACTTAAACCTAACTAATCTAAGGACATCACACACACCCATGCCCGAGGCAGGATTCGAACCTGCGACCGTAGCAGCAGCGCGGCTCCGGACTGGAGCGCCTAGAACCGCACGGCCACCGCGGCCGGCTGCAATGCTTGGTCCTTCAAAGTAACGTCAAAAGCAACAAGGAATGGAGATTTATAGTGGAAACATCTGCAAACCATTTGTCTCAGAATACCAGTACTGAATACGACTTTATTTTCGTAAGGCTTCACTGGGGTAGAAAAAAATTCTGCAGGACGACACAAATGAAACATGTTGTAGGACATATTCATATTTTTCTCTTTTTGATGTCGTATTCATCATGAGATAAGTGTATGTTTCTTTAATTTCGAACGAGCGTACATTTACCTTATGGCTTGTTCCTCTAAATATTTTTCAGTCGGCAACATAAAAGGTCGTATCACAGCTGTGGAAACGATGTCCTGCAGATGTCAATACTAGTGAAATGCGGTTAGAATGGGCGTGGCACATAGTACAATCAGAAACACATCAAGAGTCCCCCTAAGAGATGATTTCATGCAAAGGAAGTGGTTTCCGGTCAGTGCCGTGGCTGCCTTACTATCACATTTGTGTCACTATTGGTCATAAATAGCACATATTTATTACTCTTTTGACGATGACACAATATTATATTTCCTTTTGCTTTTGTCCAGTGCTGTGACTGTCCAAAATGTCGTGAAAGGAAATACATCACAGATAAACAGGTTTCAAAGCGTCAAGCATTGCAAGCTTCTTAGATCAGATTACTTCGAGTGCAATGTACATTTCACCGACCCACAATCAGGAGATCATCAAAGTTGTGGGGCATGTTAGAAAAAGAAATATGAGTATTACATATTCACGAAATAACTGTTATGCTAATATTCCTTCCAGAGATCCTAAGTCTGATTATCCTCAAGGATGATGAGAATGTGAGATGATGGCTTCTTTTGCACTTTAATTCAAAAATTATAATATTTATATATTGGAATAGATATGCTTTTCTAGTCGTAAGTATCAAGATGAGGCTAGTCTGTGAACTCCTAAGTTTTGTGTTTGACAAGTTCACCCAAAAGTCAGTACATTTGAGACTGCACTAATTCACGGAATAATGTTGATAGGTTGGTAAGAGTTGGTGTACATGCCCGAAATGACATGGAACTTTTTTAAAACCCAAAGCGAGTGCATAAACTGGCCAACAGATGGCGCTGGACAGCAACACGTCAGTGATGCAGCAAGAGAATGGCGTATAAAATAAGCTTTAGTTAGAGAGGGAGTCAGACTATCCCTGGCCTGGCTGACAAACAACTGCTGGAAGGTAAGACCTTTATGCAGGGTGGCGTATCACCCGATGTTCCGACACGTGTTGGAGATCTCTAGCTCACATCGTTCGGTACGGGGTCCCGGGTTCGATTCCCGGCGGGGTCAGGAATTTTCACCTGCCTCGAGACGACTGAGTGTTTGTGTTGCCTCACCATTTCATCATCATTCATGAAAATGACGTGTTTGAACTGAGCAAAGATTGGGAATTGCACGGGTGCTGATAACCGCGCAGTTGAGCGCCCCAAAAACCAAACATCATCATCAGCATAATCATCGTCTGGTGAGCATCGCATACTGAGCCGCTACGTCGGCCATGCTTGGCCTCTGAGGTCCACAGACCTCAGTCCGTGGGGTTATTGGCTGTGTGAGTGTACCTGAAGTCGCAAGTCTACCGTGACTGACAGAACTCATTATGGGTGCTCAATGACATCATTTGATAGCAATTTCTCACCATATCTACTGATATGCCGTAAAGTGCTGTTTACAACGCTGTCCCTCGATTGCAGGTACTGTTGATACATGACGACTGACATGCTGAGCATCAGTTACAAAGAACATCGTTTTTGTAAAAAAAAGTCATATATTGTGCTAATTATTGCTTTTGTTCTTATGAAGCTCCACCTATTAGTCACCTTGTGCACTTTTTTTATTTCAATAAAACCCGCGTCAGTTCAAGAATTTGGGTCAATTTTTCCCTGTCTGCCTACGTTGTTCCGTGAAGTACTGAACTTTCACATGCGAACGGACTTTGGGCATACAGGGTCTTTGTGTAAGAGAGTGCAAAAATTTTGCAGCGCATAGAGGAAGCTCCACTGTACAATTTGAGGTTGGAAACCTGGGGTCGGAAAAGCCAGCTTAAGGAGGTAATAGGAATAAAATCAGATTACCATGTTATTTTTTATTTACATTAGTTAACAGCAAATACCATCACTGACACAATGAAAGTACAATTTGTACTGTGTCTTCCAACATGTACTGAAACTGACGGCCATCAACCTCATCGGCGAACAAGATTCCGACATACCCTGACAAATACTCCTGGTGTGTTTCAAATCACCGCACACGCAGCTGAAATCCCTCCAACGTATTCCTTCTTCGCACGCACTGAAGTCTCATATACAAGTGACTTTAGATATCCCCATAGGAAACAATCAAAGGTATTGAGGTCATGCGGTTGCAGGCCATGGAATAGGACCTCCTCTTCCAATCCAGCGACCAGGAAATACTGTACTGGTACAAAAAAAATGTTCAAATGTGTGTGAAATCTGATGGGACTTAACTGTTAAGGTCATCAGTCCCTAAGCTTACACACTACTTAACCTAAATTATCCTAATGACAAACACACACACCCATGCCCGAGGGAGGACTCGAACCTCCGCCGGGACCAGCCGCACAGCCCGTGACTGCAGACCCCCAGACCTCTCAGCTAATCCCGCGCGGCTACTGCACTGGTACCGCTCCATCATATTGTACTGTACGTCTCTGAATAGCACTGGATAATGAATGGGTCTGTCGTTGATTCAAACCACGTTCTGTCAAGGGACAATGTAAATACGATACAACAGAGTCAAGTTACGAACAAGTAAAGTGAACAAAACCTGCGTCATGACTTCCTGGTAATCAGACTCGTCCTCTTTGTTTCCCTGGCCGGCCGAAGTGGCCGTGCGGTTCTAAGCGCTGCAGTCTGGAACCGCGAGACCGCTATTGTCGCAGGTTCGAATCCTGCCTCGGGCATGGATGTGTGTCATGTCCTTACGTTAGTTAGATTTAACTAGTTCTAAGTTCTACGGGACTAATGACCTCAGAAGTTGAGTCCCATAGTGCTCAGAGCCATTTGAACCTTGTTCCCTTGCACGAAATAAAGAATGTGCAAGTAAATACACAGCACAGTGCGTGTAAACTGGTACACATGCTAATTGTAAACAAGCTGGAAAACAGTAAGGGCAGACAAAGCGGTAAACAAGTTTTCTCCGATATCTCCTTAAGCTGACTTCTCCGACCCCAGAATCCCTGCCTCAAATTGTTCAGTGGAGCATTCTGTGTGTCCTGTTACAGTTTTGCATGCCGTTATCGAAACGCCCTGTGTATGTATCAATACTACACAGAGTAACCAGCGTTGTTTAAGAAATACAAGCTAAAATGACACAAATTCTTGTTTAATTCCTTGGAGTAGCAGGTAGCCGGACGAGTGATATGTCTCATGATGGCCACTTTGGATACGTTCAACCAATCAGACGCTTTGCTGCCAGAGTTCGATCCACTGGAGTTGTCTGTTGGTCTGTGGTTTACAGTCCGAGTTAACGTTTCGTTGGGTGCCACACTTTCAGTCGGCGTGTTGTCTTCATTTAAGTCTACTGTATTGCTGGTGTGACTGCTATATACTTTTGACTAGGAAACGCGATGTTATTATAATCTGCTGTGCTCGTCTCGGAAGAGCTTATTATTATTTCCCATGTCACGGTTGCATACAGTAAATTCTCTGATCGTTATTTAAATTTTAAAACTGGTGGCTAGATTTTGTGAATGGCTCTGGTTCAAATGGCTCAGTCCCCTAGAACTTAGAACTACTTAAACCTAACTAATCTAAGGACATCACACACATCCACGCCCGAGGTAGGATTCGAACCTGCGACCGTAGCAGTCCCGCGGTTCCGGACTGCGCGCCTAGAACCACTAGACCACCGCGGCCGGCTTTTGTGAATGGTTTAGAGTCCTGTGGCCATGTGAACTTAAGCAACCACTCATTTCATTGCCATCCGTCCCCATACTGTATACAAATGCGACCTCTCAGTTGTTATTAAGTCAGCTAGACTCATGGAAATCGTTATTTAAAATGTTCTTTCTCAGTGCAACCTATTTTTGTATTTGTCTTGGATTTCACTTAATGAATTTTCATGATGTTGATGACTGATCCTCAATGTTCTCTTTTTGTATTGTAAAAGATGTTTTCTTGGGTAGACTGAATTTCTACTAGATGTTATGTCCAATTAATTGCTTTTCTCCCCAGACTTAATTTGGTTTGTTTTCACGAAGTGTTTAAATAAGCTCACAACGTACAAGAGATTCTCATTCCCTGTTTAACTGCCCCAGTGTCTACAAATGTTCTGCACATTCTGCAAATGGTCGAAATAAAAAACTGGTGGCAACCAGAGCAGGATATTCATCGCTCTCTACAGTTTGTCTCTTATCAAACGTTCATGTTTGTGCTCATAGTTGGTCCGTTAGTTTGGCGTATAAAGGGACCAAACTACTGGGTCATCAGTCCCTTGTGCCCACGGAAATCACTCTGTGTGCATAGGAAATGTTCACAGATAATGAAAATTAAACAAATAGCACCCACATATGCATGACAAGGGCCATTTCGTTGAGGAAAACCCTATTTACACTTAAAGTTCTTATCCGTAAGTTCTGTAATTACTTTTCTGGGCTAAATATTCATTCCTTACAATATGTGATCGACCGTGTTCCTAAGCAATTTACAGCATGATTCGTGATGATGTTAGAGAGTTTCAGGGACGATGGAGAAGGGTAAATGCATCAATTTTAGGTAAGAGACAGTGGACCGGAACCGATCGAATCGAAAGTCAGAAGTGAAAATCGTTCTGATAGCTCTGTCAATGGAATACGTGTAAAGGTACCGTTTTTGCTAAGATTGTGGTTTAGGCAACTATGAGAAGTGGACCAAAACAAGAAAATAGCGACTAGTAAGCAATGGCTTTAAAATGCATGCCTGAAGAGCTATGAGCACATTTTCATCCTCGATACTGTGGAACCCGTCTCTTTGGTTTCCACATTTTTAGAGCAGGTACTACGGACGAAAACAATAAAAGATGTACAGTGAACAAGGGCTAAGAAGTTGATGGCTGAAGAGCTGTGAGTGTTGAGTTTGTGAGGATGCCCCATGTGTGTTTCGGCCACCACATTTCCTTGTATGTTTCGCAGGGCAGATACAGCCCCTGCCTCAACTAGGAAGTTATTTGTAAACAAAAGTGGTAAGCTACTGTGTCCAGTCTAGCCAGTAGCAGTCGCCACGGCGCCACTACGCGGCGTGCAAGCCTCAGCACACAGGTCTGCAGTCGCAGGAATTAATCTACGTCCTCACGATTACATACGTGGTACCACACATGTATCCTTCGGCAGGCGTGTACTTACAGGGTGTTTCAAAAATGACCGGTATATTTGAAACGGCAATAAAAACTAAACGAGCAGCGATAGAAATACACCGTTTGTTGCAATATGCTTGGGACAACAGTACATTTTCAGGCGGACAAACTTTCGAAATTACAGTAGTTACCATTTTCAACAACAGATGGCGCTGCAAGTGATGTGAAAGATATAGACGACAACGCAGTCTGTGGGTGCACCATTCTGTACGTCGTCTTTCTGCTGTAAGCGTGTGCTGTTCACAACGTGCAAGTGTGCTGTAGACAACATGGTTTGTTCCTTAGAACAGAGGATTTTTCTGGTGTTGGAATTCCACCGCCTAGAATACAGTGTTGTTGCAACAAGACGAAGTTTTCAATGGAGGTTTAATGTAACCAAAGGACCGAAAAGCGATACAATAAAGGATCTGTTTGAAAAATTTCAACGGACTGGGAACGTGACGGATGAACGTACTGGAAAGGTAGGGCGACCGCGTACGGCAACCACAGAGGGCAACGCGCAGCTAGTGCAGCAGGTGATCCAACAGCGGCCTCGGGTTTCCGTTCGCCGTGTTGCAGCTGCGGTCCAAATGACGCCAACGTCCACGTATCGTCTCATGCGCCAGAGTTTACACCTCTATCCATACAAAATTCAAATGCGGCAACCCCTCAGCGCCGCTACCATTGCTGCACGACAGACATTCGGTAACGATATAGTGCACAGGATTGATGACAGCGATATGCATGTGGGCAGCATTTGGTTTACTGACGAAGCTTATTTTTACCTGGACGGCTTCGCCAATAAACAGAACTGGCGCATATGGGGAACCGAAAAGCCCCATGTTGCAGTCCCATCGTCCCTGCATCCTCAAAAAGTACTGGTCTGGGCCGCCATTTCTTCCAAAGGAATCATTGGCCCATTTTTCAGATCCGAAACGATTACTGCATCACGCTATCTGGACATTCTTCGTGAATTTGTGGCGGTACAAACTGCCTTAGACGACACTGCGAACACATCGTGGTTTATGCAAGATGGTGCCCGGCCACATCGCACGGCCGACGTCTTTAATTTCCTGAATGAATATTTCGATGATCGTGTGATTGCTTTGGGCTATCCGAAACATACAGGAGGCGGCGTGGATTGGCCTCCCTATTCGCCAGACATGAACCCCTGTGACTTCTTTCTGTGGGGACACTTGAAAGACCAGGTGTACCGCCAGAATCCAGAAACAATTGAACAGCTGAAGCAGTACATCTCATCTGCATGTGAAGCCATTCCGCCAGACACGTTGTCAAAGGTTTCGGGTAATTTCATTCAGAGACTACGCCATATTATTGCTACGCATGGTGGATATGTGGAAAATATCGTACTATAGAGTTTCCAAGACCGCAGCGCCATCTGTTGTTGAAAATTGTAACTACTGTAATTTCGAAAGTTTGTCTGCCTGAAAATGTACTGTTGTCCCAAGCATATTGCAGCAAACGGTATATTTCTATCGCTGCTCGTTTAGTTTTTATTGCCGTTTCAAATATACCGGTCATTTTTGAAACACCCTGTATGTTTCGCAGGGCAGATACAACCCCTGCCTCAACTAGGAAGTTATTTGTAAACAAAAGTGGTAAGGTACTGTGTCCAGTCTAGCCACTAGCAGTCGCCACGGCGCCACTACGCGGCGTGCAAGCCTCGGCACACAGGTCTGCAGTCGCGGGAATTAATCTACGTCCGCACGATCACATACGTGGTACCACACATGTATCCTTCGGCAGGCGTGTACTTAGGTCGGTGCTCCGCGCACGGAGAACCAGTCACCTACCGAGCTCCGAGCAACCAACACTCTCCGCTACGGACACCGTCTGCTGCTGCCTGCTTCGCTGCCCGTCAATGTGCCGCGCCGCCTTCAACCTCAGCCACGTCCGACGCCGAGCTCACGACAGCCGTTGCGAGGGCATCGCTTCGCCGAATGTGTTGTGACTGCGCAAGCGCTCATCGCCCTGTGGGACCGTGTCGTTACGAGTGGGCTCCCTGCGAGCCGTCATCTTCGTAGGGCTCTGTCCTCAAATGGCTCTGAGCACTATGGGACTTAACATCTATGGTCATCAGTCCCCTAGAACTTAGAGCTACTTAAACCTAACTAACCTAAGGACAGCACACAACACCCAGCCATCACGAGGCAGAGAAAATCCCTGACCCCGCCGGGAATCGAACCCGGGAACCCGGGCGTGGGAAGCGAGAACGCTACCGCACGACCACGAGATGCGGGCGGCTCTGTCCTCACAGAGCGTGCTGCTCATCAGGAGCTTGCTTACCAGTTCCCAGCCTCGTGGGGCTGTGTCGTTCTTCCCTGCTCCTCAATACACTACTGTTCTCAAATTATCCTCAGAGGTTATATTTAGCTCAGTTCTTGTAATAAACAGTTCTTCTACATCTAGTTTTATACTCCGCAAGCCACCCAACGGTGTTTGGTGGAGGGCACTTTACGTGCCACTGTCAATACCTCCCTTTCCTGTTCCAGTCGCATACAGTTCGCGGGAAGAACGACTCCCGGAAAGCCTCCGTGCGCACTCGAATCTCTCTAATTTTACATTCGTGATCTCCTCAGGAGGTACAAGTAGTGGGAAGCAATATATTCGATACCTTATGCAGAAACGCACCCTCTCGAAACCTGGACAGCAAGCTACACCGCTATGCAGAGCGCCTCTCTTGCAGAGTCTGCCACTTGAGTTTGCTAAACATCTCCGTAACGCTATTACGCTTACCAAATAACACTGTGACGAAACGCACCGCTCTTCTTTGGATCTTCTCTATCTCCTCTGTCAACCCGACTTGGTACGGATCCCACACTGATGAGCAATACTCAAGTATAGGTCGAACGAGTGTTTTGTAAGCTACCTACTTTGTTGATGGACTACATTTTCTAAGAACTCCCCCAATGAATCTCAACCTGGCACCCGTCTTACCAACAATTAACTTTATATGATCGTTCCACTTCAAATCGTTCCGCACGCATACTCCCAGATATTTTACAGAAGTACCTGCTACCAGTGTTTGTTCCGCTACCATTTAATCATACAATAAAGGATCCTTGTTTCTATGTATTCGCAAAACATTACATTTGTCTATGTTAAGGGTCAGTTGCCACTCCCACCGCCAAGTGGCTATCCGCTGCAGAGATTCCTGCATTTCGTTGCAAATTTCTAATGCTGCAACTTCTCTGTATACTACAGCATTATCCGCGAAAAGCCGCATGGAACTTCCGACACTATCTACTAGGTCATTTATGTATATATTGTGAAAAGCAATGGTCCCATATCACTCCCCTGTGGCACGCCAGAGTTTACTTTAACGTCTGTAGACGTCTCTCCATTGAGAACAACATGCTGTGCTCTGTTTGCTAAAAACTCTTTAATCCACCAACACAGCTGGTTTGATATTCCGTAGGCTCCTACTTTGTTTATCAGGCGACAGTGCGGAACTGTATCGAACGCCTTCCGGAAGTCACGGAAAACGGCATCTATCTGGGAGCCCGTATCTAGTATTTTCTGGGTCTCATGAACAAATAAAGCGAGTTGGGTCTCACACGATCGCCGTTTCCGGAACCCATGTTGACTCCTACAGTATAGATTCTGGGTTTCCAGAAATGACAGGCGAACAAAAAACATGTTTTAAAATTCTACAACAGATCGATGTCAGAGATATAGGCCTATAGTTTTGCGCATCTGCTAGACGACCATTCTTGAAAACTGGAGCTACCTGTGCTCTTTTCCAATCATTTGGAACCTTCCGTTCCTCTAGAGACTTGCGGTACTCGGCTGTTAGAAGGGAGGCAAGTTCTTTCGCGTACTCTGTGTAGAATCGAATTGGTATCCCATCAGCTGCAGTGGACTTTCCTCTGTTGAGTAATTTCAGCAGCTTTTCTATACCTTGGGCACTTATTTCGATGTCAGTCATTTTTTCGTTCGTGCGAGGATTTAGAGAAGGAACTGCAGTGCGGTCTTCCTCTGTGAAACAGCTTTGTTATTGCAGAGTGTATGTCTTACTTCAACGAGTCTCTCTCCTCTAGAAGAGGACTAGAACAGTGATCACTTAATTCATCTTCGCTACTCCGAGACACATTTCTTCAACTGAACATGTGCTCATAGGTCTTAAGGTATGCATTTTAAATCGCATTTTACTAGACAGCTTGTTTTGGTCCACACTACCACCTCTGAAAGTTCCCTGCACTACAGTCGTAGCAGCAACAATCAGCCACTGTCAGAGGCATCAGATCGATTTTCGCTTAAAACTTACGATTCGGCTCCTTACCCCAAATTAATACATCTACCCTTCTCCATCATCCCTGAAAGTTTGTAACTTCATCACAGAATCTCCCTATATACTGAGACGTTTCGAAAGGCTTGGCGCGAAAACTGCTTCAGTCCAAGGCCAGTCACTGCTACCCTGAGTGCAAAATACATTAAGACGCAGAGGAATGACTGACACTGGCTGAGAGCAGGCACTGATTGAGATCAATGGGAAAAGTTGAAAATTTATATCGAAGCGGGATTCGAAAAATGTTCAAAAAAAAGTTCAAATGTGTGTGAAATCTTATGGGACTTAATTGCTAAGGTCATCAGTCGCTAAGCTTACACACTACTTAACCTAAAGTATCCTAAGGACAAACACACACACCCATGCCCGAGGGAGGACTCGAACCTCAACCGGGACCAATCGCACAGTCCATAACAGCAGCGCCCTAGACCGCGCCGCTAATCCCACGCGGCGCGGGATTCGAACCCGGGTCTCCAACTTACTAGTCAGATGCTTTGACCACTTTTTTTTGGTTGATCGTTTGTGTTTGGTTGTTGCGGACGTCACATGACATCCGTTCAAGTTTGTCTTGCTGATCCTTCCACTCAGTCTTTTTTTTTTATTATCGAGACCAACCAGCTCTCTGACCGAACACGCTGAGCTACCGTGCCGGCATACCACTGAGCCATCCGGACGTAGTGGTCTTTGCAACTGCAAGGACTACCCTACAGCGCCTCCCGTCGGACTCAAATTCTGAACTCAGTTACGCACTACTAACGTGGTGGCCCTTCCCATCATCCTCATTACTCGCGGCATTTCGCCGGTACCCATAAGAGTTCCAGCCACGTGTGCATCTGTATTGAAGAGATCTACATCTACATCTACATTTATACTCCGCAAGCCACCCAACGGTGTGTGGCGGAGGGCACTTTACGTGCCACTGTCATTACCTCCCTTTCCTGTTCCAGTCGCGTATGGTTCGCGGGAAGAACGACTGTCTGAAAGCCTCCGTGCGCGCTCTAATCTCTCTAATTTTACATTCGTGATCTCCTCGGGAGGTATAAGTAGGGGGAAGCAATATATTCGATACCTCTTCCAGAAACGCACCCTCTCGAAACCTGGCGAGCAAGCTACACGGCGATGCAGAGCGCCTCTCTTGCAGAGTCTGCCACTTGAGTTTGTTAAACATCTCCGTAACGCTATCACGGTTACCAAATCACCCTGTGACGAAACGCGCCGCTCTTCTTTGGATCTTCTTTATCTCCTCCGTCAACCCGATCTGGTACGGATCCCACACTGATGAGCAATACTCAAGTATAGGTCGAACGAGTGTTTTGTAAGCTACCTACTTTGTTGATGGACTACATTTTCTAAGGACTCTCCCAATGAATCTCAACCTGGTACCCGCCTTACCAACAATTAATTTTATATGATCATTCCACTTCAAATCGTTCCGCACGCATACTCCCAGATATTTTACAGAGGTAACTGCTACCAGTGTTTGTTCCGCTATCATATAATCATACAATAAAGGATCCTTCTTTCTATGTATTCGCAACACATTACATTTGTCTGTGTTAAGGGTCAGTTGCCACTCCCTGCACCAAGTGCCTATCTGCTGCAGATGTTCCTGCATTTCGCTACAATTTTCTAATGCTGCAACTTCTCTGTATACTACAGTATCATCCGCGAAAAGCCGCATGGAACTTCCGACACTATCTACTAGGTCATTTATATATATTGTTAATAGCAATGGTCCCATAACACTCCCCTGTGGCACGCCAGAGGTTACTGTAACGTCTGTAGACGTCTCTCCATTGATAATAACATGCTGTGTTCTGTTTGCTAAAAACTCTTCAATCCAGCCACACGGCTGGTCTGATATTCCGTAGGATCTTATTTTGTTTATGAGGCAACAGTGCGGAACTCTATCGAATGCCTTCCGGAAGTCAAGAAAAATAGCATCTACCTGGGAGCCTGTATCTAATATTTTCTGGGTCTCATGAACAAATAAAGCGAGTTGGGTCTCACACGATCGCTGTTTCCGGAATCCATGTTGATTCCTACATAGTAGATTCTGAGTTTCCAAAAACGACATGATACTCGAGCAAAAAACATGTTCTAAAATTCTACAACAGATCGACGTCAGAGATATAGGTCTATAATTTTGCGCTTCTGCTCGACGACCCTTCTTGAAGACTGGGACTACCTGTGCTCTTTTCCAATCATTTGGAACCTTCCGTTCCTCTAGAGATTTGCGGTGCACGGATGTTAGAAGGGGGGCAAGTTCTTTCGCGTACTCTGTGTAGAATCGATTTGGTATCCCGTCAGGTCCAGTGGCCGCCTCAGAGAAAAGTTAATCCCAAGGCTACTGTAGGTGAACGTACACAAAAAGAAATTGGATTAAGGCACTGAATGTGTGGTGAAGACAGGCGGTCAATAATTACTTTGTGTTCGTGTTCTGCGGTGCAGATTTTTATGGTTCTTCTTATCCTTTTACCGGTTCCGTGAAATGACCTGTTGGTCTGAAAGAAAGATATTTTAGTGATGACAAATTTCATGGAGTTATGAATCTAAAGAGAAGCAGTTGTTAGGATACCCAGATCCTTGGTTAGGCTTCTGAAGAACGAATCTGCCCTACAAATAAATCATACTAAACGTTTCTGAACGCTGGAAACCTTGAGGTGGTTTGATAATTTACCTCAAAATTTAAGGGGAAACCAACAAGTTACCGTCTGTGGTCGTTGCTGTAGCGTACATGCAACGTAGCGCGACACCGATCCGGTTATATAAGTATCCACATGTAGGCAATGTATTAGAGTGGCATTCGTCTTTCCTAGGTGCGTGGAGTAAATGCAGAAACGTGAACTATGGAGACGTGATTACCAATTGCACCCAAACAGGACCTACAAGCTGTTATGCTTTCTTTGGCTGCCAAAGGAGAAACATCGGTAGATATCCACCGAAGAAGAAAGAACATGTATGGGGAAGCATGGCTCTCTAAAACCAGCGTTTTAGGATGGTGCTACAAAGGGTGCTGCAGTTCCATGATAAAGCACGCCAAAATTTCACAAGTGTCGTAACGTAGAAATTACGCAAACTGAAGATGGAGACACTCGAGTACCTTCCCCACAGTCCTGATCTCTCCCCATGAGATTATATCATGCGTAAATAGACATCTTCAACCTGCTACGTCGGCGAGACGATTGCCGCAATGCTCACAGAGATTTTATCTGATTGGCATATGGGTTAGAGACTAGCTCCTTATGTGACACTATATGATGTTAGGGAATAAGAAACTACGATATAATTTTTTTCTACTTTTACGTTTCCCGTTGAAACGTCCCCTTAGAACAATTGTATACGGGACTGCACTTAAACTGGCACACAATATTTTTTAGCGCAACGCAATCTGACTTTCAATAATCCCTACAAAAGAATGGCCCTGAGTAACATTAAACTATACCTTTCAGAAATCACTTACCTCACAAAAATCTTCGTTACTCGAACTACTGCAATACAGCGAGCGCCACTACTGCCAGCTAAATAAAAGATTCAAACTACGGAAGGCACTAACTACTAATAGGGATAGTTAGCAAATGAAAGATTTTAATGGAGAACAAACAATGTATTTACCTTAATAGTCATAATATGTATATATATAGCAGTTCATGACAAATTACAAAACTCCGCCATCTCTCTCCCCACATCCACCACTGCTGGCGGCTCACCTCCAACTGCGCAACGCTACGCGCTGTTCACATCCAGCTGCCGCTGCCAAACACTACAATGGCAGACAACAATGCAAACTAGCCACAGACTGCACACAGCACAGCCAGTGATTTTCATACAGAGCGCTACGTAACGTTGCCAATAAGAAAACATAAACAGCCTACTTACACCGTGTCTGAAAACAAAAGGTTCAAATGGCTCTGAGTACTATGGGACTTAACTTCTAAGGTCATAAATTCCCTAGAACTTAGAACTAACTAAACCTATCTAACCTAAGGACATCACACACATCCTTTCCCGAGGCAGGATTCGAACCTGCGACCGTTTCGGTCGCGCGGTTCCAGACTGTAACGCCTAGAACCGCTCGGCCACCCAGGCCGGCGTCTGAAAACAGTCACGTTCGAAATAAAGACCTAGTTGTGAGTTTCAGCGGTTGTACGCTGTGCACAACTGAATTTATTCTTAATTTTTAATCTTGAGAATTTAATCCTGTCAACCATTTCTCTATTTGTATGTTCCCACTAATGCAAAACAATAACACAGTGTCAGCTATTTTTCTCAGTTCGTTTATTGCTGCATACGATGCTAATCGTTAGCGACTCTCTTATCTAAATAAAACCGGTACCAATTAGTGGGAACGCGAAACAGAACGCATAGAGCGCCAACGGCCGCGACCTCCAGTGGTTTCTTATCTGTTTCTCTCGGCGTCACGCGAGCGACCGGGCCGGTGTATCCAGACTGAAGGCACGCCAGTCGAGATCTCATTAGAGATTCGGGTCTAGCAGTAGGTTTGTTTAAATTTCCTGGCGGAGGAAGTACTAATATCAGTTTCTGAGAAACTCTGTTAGAGAACACGCACACTCCCATTCGCCATATTTCGATGGCAAGTTGATGACAACATCTGTCGGACGGTAAAATTTTCTCATCCGACCACACAGAAACTCGGTTACTCGGGGAATGTGAAAGTGGAAAAGATACGGAAGATGAATGATAGGCTCACATACGTCTACATCACTTCAGACAAATTATGTACCACATGTAGCTCACACAATTTTTTACGTTCAATTCCTAGTTTTCTCTTTGACTTGTCGTTGTGATGATATTTAGAATTACGTGGAGTCTCGCATTACAGTCAGAAATTCTGTAATCAAACACACGGTCTCCCATATTTATTCCGTTATGAACTGATGACGCATGTTGGACTGCAAAATTTTCTTATCTGACCACATGGTAACTGAGTTACTGGGTGAGTGTGTCGTCTTGTCAGTGTGTTTAAAGTGAGCCGCTCAAAAACGTTTTTGCACCACATGCGTACCTAGGAACGTGTGGGGACCTGGGAACGTGTGGGGGTACAGGAAATAAAAGAATAAGTCTTATGAAGTTTCAAAAAATAAAAAGTTGAAAAAAGATGGTGGAATTTTTTGTGACAAAGTAAAATAAATTAGGAAAAGAAATTGACGCGTCGTCTGCTATGCATGATTTCGAGTGTCATTTAAAGGCACATCAAATGTTTCTCTAACCTTTTTTATTTCTTACTCTTCGGAAAATCATTCCACAAATCATTTGAATGATTCATTTTCTCAGTTTCTTTTTTTTTAGTCTTGTTCTTAAAGAACGATCTTATTGACAACTCTTTTGCTTTCCTAGCGTCTTCTGCTCACGAAATATTCAGGATTTAATACTTGTTTCGAAGGAAACAATTCTGACAGTTTAATGTCACGCCAATGTAACATTTCATGTGAAAAATCAGTGCTCCTTGAAAAAATATACTTTATGAGGCTTCATTTGCTTCCTTAGCATATTCTCTTCTCCAAATGCCCTAAATTCTTTTGACAGATGGATACCACATCATTGTAACATTTTATGCGTATTTACATGCCTAGCAGCATCTGTTCGTGAAAATTTAATTTTCCCGACAAATAACTGATAATTTTTACTAATTATCAACATTACTTTTAAGAAAATTAATTTTTGCAGAACTAGACCTCACGCTGGTCAAATTTATATCCCATTTGTCCGTTTTCCATTTTCATTAGCTATGGAAATTCTAACAAAGTTTATTGCACAATTTTCCCTTAAATCACTGTTTTTTCTTAATTATCGTGATTAGTTTTAACAAATATTTTTTTGTGAACCAATGCTACAAGGCATTCAATTTAGTTTGTCATTTGCCCATTTCGACTATTCGTTTGGCTGTGGCAGTACGAAAAAGAATTTTCAGTCAAATAACTAGTTGATTTTTTCTTAATTTATAGGATTACTTTCAAGTAAATAAACACGTATTTGAAAACTAAATCACACGCTGGTCAATTTGATAGCGAATTTCCCATTTCCTACTTTTCGTTTTCCTGTAAAAATTGCGGAAATAGTACAATTTACAGTGAATCTTGCTTTTGTTCCGCTCAAAAATTTGACTAAAGCTAACTTTACTGCGACAAAAAGTACGCAAGCTTCCGACAATCTGTTCGGAAAGGCATACATCTTCGAAATCAAACTCTGCTGCTCGGTATCACTGCACACTGTGTTGCATGACAAACATCGTAACATGTTTGTATACTCCTAGCCGTGACGGTCTACAAGTTGCTCCTTATGTCTGTCCAACTCTTCGACCCTTCTCCTCCTAGGGTCTAAGTCTAAGAAAGGCTCCCGGGAAGACGCACTACAAATTTCAGAAGCCTCTAAGAACTCTAAAAATACTCGTTCGGGTTCATATCGACAGATACCGCTGGACACTCCATACGATTCATGCCTGCCTCCCGGGGGAGACTATTCATCATATGGTTGAGGTATGCTGGTGTGACTCGCAGTGTGAATACGTCGCTGAAATTTTGACCTTAGAACTGCACAGTTAGTCAGAGAATCCTGTCTCGATGCTGCACAAGCCTCACGTTGCACTCGACAGTGATGAGAGGAGTCCTACATTTGTACATGACGCCTGTCCAGAATATGATGAACGACCATTTCCCTGAAACCATGGTACCGCATGCACGAGGCATGCAGCACTATCCGGCCACCTCTACTGTCTTCTATGACGATCAACAGCCTTCCTATAAATCTTGTGCTCGTCGGTGAAGAGAATCGAAAGCTATTGATCCAGGTTCTGTTCCTAGAATTCATTTGAGCACATTATTCTCGCAACACCGTGCTGGATGGGAAGACAGCGGAGGGTTGCATTGTTACTCGTAATGGACACCGTCGCCAATTGGTTAAATCGATAATCGATAGTGTGGAGACGTCAGATTACCGTATGAGTCGTCACAGTCTCCCCATTTGTCTCCAGACAAGCCAGCGTCCAATTCCGGTACTCACTCCTCGGGTTCACCATGTTCCATAATTTGTAAGTGGTGAGCATTAACTGATCCTACTGACCGCACGCAACCGCTTAGAGGGGGAGGCGGGGGGAGGCGACACGTGGTCTTTTCGACCGCGACTTCTCCGATCCAGTTGTAGGTGCCACGGAGTACTGTGGCACTTCAGACCAAGTGGTTTTGCCCTGTGGTATTTCAGACCAGAGCCTCCGCCTCTGCTGATCTACGCCAGTCGTTCACCAGTCAATCAGTTTCCTCGCCGTCAGCCTTCGTTTTCAGTATATTTTCGTACACTGCCGGACTTCTATACATTGTGAGTAATGGAAATAGTTACACTTTAAACTAACGAAAAAGAAGCCGTGTCTTCTCAAGGATGCTCATCGCGACCGGATGCAGAAAAACTGTGCTTAGTATTCGAAATGGTTGTGCATGAATCCCGAATGGAGTGGTGAGGCAGATTAAAAATTTGCAAGTGGCAGAACCATGGCTGAACAGCAACATTCTTGTCCTCCTGACGAAACAGATGTGCAGATTAAAAAACGAATGCAGAAGTGCAGGGAAAGCATCCGCAAATAAATGATAGTCTGTGTTTTCTCAAAATTTTAAAATCGAATTTCAAGACTTGAGAAAGGTTTAGGTTTCGTCGCAAACATGCTACATTGTGAGAACTTCAACAGTGGACTGTGCATCGCAAGAAGAGGAGCTATTGCGACGACTCAGAACCCTGGATCTAGTTCGGAGTTTCACCTGAGCGAAGAGACTCTTAAATTAACTGAAGATGAAAGAACTCATATTATGAAAATTGACGACGCGTCTGTCCCTGACAAAGGAATACTGTTGTCCCATTGTGAAGAAATCACGCGTGGAAAAGCATCTCTCCGTATTCATGAGATATTTGATAACTGTTCGAAATAGTTCTAAAAACTGCACACTTAACAGGTAGTCACTGTAGGAATGGAAGAGATAAAAGTCCTATTTTATTTGCTTTTCTCTCAGTCAAAATTCGAAATACATATTGTAACGTTCCCTGGCAGCACACACACTATTAATAAAATGGAATGACATTTAATTGTACTATGTACGCCGCTATGAAGCAATTCGTATGTACTGCAATTGTTTAACAAAAAATATTATATAATTTTGTATAAAGGACGTTAGTTATTATTGTAATATTTTCTGTAATAATATTCTCGATGTATTTATGATTGTAATATTTCTATACTCATAATGTAATTACGAAATATGTTAATATCTCCGATGAAAAAATGTAAGATATAGCCACAGAGGAAAATAATGTTGTAAGATTACAAAGAGATATTCAAAATCAGCAGTAGTGTAAAAAGCACTACATAATGTGCATTCTTTGTCGTCTCCCTCCAGAGCTGAGAGAGAGAGGAACCTGTGACGTAGCGTTATGTGAATGAGTAGACTTCTTTTGTCTGTATCTATCTTTAGCCGCCATTAGAGGAGAAATTATAAAGGTGTGTAATTTTAATTATTGTTATGGTCTAAATACATTATAATTTATCGAAACTGTGTATTACTAATGTAAATTAGCTTGCCCATGTCATCTATAATATTTCTTTAAGGAATTTTGAGCACTTTTAGCGATTATCGTTGGTGTTTCTGGGCTGTGCCGCGACCGAACGATTCGCAGCGGCGGCACATTTAAAAAATTGTTCCGCTATAATATTAACCAAACCCGTAAATCGGGAGCAGATAAAATTAGCAGTGAATTACTAAATATTTTTCTTTTACAGCGATCCTGAGGCTGACTGAATTTATTACTGGTTTTACATTTGTGCATTCATAGGCGGATAATTAACGTTGAAGTTGTTAATCTGTTGGTTCTTTCAATTTCCAAAGCAAATAACTTAAACGTATAGTGAAGTGTGTTTTGTCAATGATAATTAAACGTTCAGGTCGGCTTGGCAATATTTAACCATTTTATACTAACAGAGACAGTCTTGTGTTCCATAGATAACGCCGGGAAAGAATTCAGTAAATATTTAAAAACCCACTGCATCTAGAAAATATGTGCCAAGACCGAAATACGTAAAACATTTAATTTAAATAATTTTCTAACAGAGACAGTCTTGTGTTCCATAGATAACGCCGGGAAAGAATTCAGTAAATATTTAAAAACCCACTGCATCTAGAAAATATGTGCCAAGACCGAAATACGTAAAACATTTAATTTAAATAATTTTCAAAGTCATAAATGTTATTAATCAGTTAGTTTGAATTTATCAGCGTGAGAGGGTTGCTAAAGTTCACGTAATTTTAAATGTGCTTAATTCTGTCTAAATGAATTTTTATTACCACACGTAAAAAAAACGGGGTTCTACAACAAAGTTCGTACTGAAAGAGTAAATAACAAAAATATTTAAAGCCATTTCTTCTCCATTTTCATCCATTCATTTTACATTATATATATAAAGACGAACAATGCGACACCCGACACCTCCAGCCTACATGGTGTCTCCAGAAACACTCTTAAACACCTCCTCTGGCCACCAAACTCCCCACACATGAACTTTATTTAGCATATCTGGGACGCCTTGCAACGTGCTGTTCAGAAGAGATCTAGACCCCCTCGTACTCTCACGGATTTATGGACAACCCTGCAGGATTCATGGTATCAGTTCTCCACAGCACTACTTCAGACATTAGTCGAGTCCATGCAACGTCGTGTTCCGGCACTTCTGCGGGCTCCCAGGGGCCATATACGATTTTAGGTAGGTGTTTCAGTTTCTTTAGCTCTTCAGAGTGTCTTTATAGTATCTTTTAACATTTCATCAAGAATATATATATATATATATATATATATATATATATATATATATATATATTCATTAAAATATGAAATACTCTTTTTCCGGATTGAAAAATAAGGTACCTGAGTGGTCACTGAAAACTGCAGTGTGAGACTCTGAAATGACAACAATAACCCATGAAAACAGTATTCCCAGAAATATCCCTTTCCGGTTGCAATTTACAGTTCAGTTAATGTCCATTGGAAGAAAATACAATAACTGGGACTAATAAAGCAATACATGAATGGAGAACAAATCCCACTGTTTTTCCGCATGTGAGCTGCAGTGGTACATCTTCCATTAAAAAGTGTTTATGAAGCGTGGACGGTGATAATGGAGGAAATACCCTGTGGAGAAAATGTAACAATCCTAAAATTATACGATCAATCAATGGATGGATAATCCTGTTCTAACAATTGAAAGGTGGATTTGTTTTAACTAGCTGACCAGTATCACCAACACTGTACAAGAGCAAAACCAAACTAAATTTCTCAATAAATCGAAGACATCTCAAGGTACACTTTGTCATAAATAAGCTTAAGGAGGTAGCAGTTCAACTGGCTCTGAGCACTATGGGACTTAACTTCTAAGGTCATCACTCCCCTAGAACTTAGAACTACTTAAACCTAACTAACCCAAGGACATCACACACATCCATGGCCGAGGCAGGATTCGAACCTGCGACCGTAGCGGTCGCGCGGTTCCAGCATGTAGCGCCTAGATCCGCTCGGCCCCCCCGGCCGGCGAGGAAGCAGTAAATTTTGTATTTGAAATTAAAGGAAGTAAATACATTTTTCTGATTCATCAAAAAAGAATTTAAAAAAAGAGAAATGAATCTTGATGAAATGTTAAAAGATACTATAAAGACACTCTGAAGAGCTACAGAAACTGAAACACCTACCTAAAATCGTGTATGGCCTCTGGGAGCCCGCAGAAGTGCCGGAACACGACGTTGCATGGACTCGACTAATGTCTGAAGTAGTGCTGGGGAGAACTGATACCATGAATCCTGCAGGGTTGTCCATAAATCCGTGAGAGTACGAGGGGGTCTAGATCTCTTCTGAACAGCACGTTGCCAGGCGTCCCAGATATGCTAAACAATGTTCATGTGTGGGGAGTTTGGTGGCCAGAGGAGGTGTTTAAACTCAGTAGAGTGTTTCTGGAGACACCATGTAGCCTGGACGTGTCGGGTGTCGCATTGTCCGTCTTTATGCACAGTGGACATGAATGGATACAGGTATTCAGACAGGATGCTTAATTACGTGTCACCTGTCAGTGTCGCATCTAAACTATCAGGAGACCCATATCACTCCAACTGCACACGTCCCACAACATTATACAGCCTCCACCAGCTTGAACAGTCCCTTGCTGACTACGAGGTCCATGGATTCATGAGGCTGTCTCCATACCCGTACACGTCCATCCGCTCGATACATTTGAAACGAGACTCGTCCTACAAGGCAACTTGTATCCAATCACCAAAACTCCAATGTCTGTGTTGACGAGGCCAGGCAAGGCGTAAAGCTTTTTGTCATGCAGTCATCAAGGGTACACGAGTGGGCACCCGACTCCGAAAGCCCATATTAATTATGTTACGTTGAATGGTTCGTACTCTGATATTTGTTGATGGTCCAGCATTGAAATTTGCCACAATTTGTGGAGGGGCTGAACTTCTGTCACAATAAACGATTCTCTTCGGTCGTCGTTGGTCCCGTTGTTGCGGGATCTTTTTCCGGCCGCAGCGATGTCGAAGATTTGATGTTTTAACGAGTTCCTGGTATTCACGGCACGGCACACTCGTGAAATGGTCGTACGGGAGAATCTCCACTTCATCGGTGCCTCGGATATGCGGGGGCCCATCGCTCGTGCGCGGACTATAACACCAATCTCAAACTCACTTAAATCTGGATAGCCTGCCGTTGTAGCAGCACTAACCGATCTAACAACTGCACCCGACACTTGCCTATACAGGCGTTGCCGACCTTAGCACCGGCTTTGCGTGCTTAGATATCTCTGTATTTGAATATGAATGCCTATATCAGTTTCTTTGGCACTTCAGTGTATATGTGAGTTGGAGCCCTTAAAATGACATTGAAAACCTCTGGCTTTCCTATAAAAAGTTGACTGATAAATTAAAAAAAATTGTTGTATCATTTGCTGTAGAAAGAAAGAGAGGTAAAAATAAATGAAAATAGAAAGAAAGAGAGGTAAAAATAAATGAAAAAAAAAAGAAATCAACAATCATTTAAATATGCGTATCTATAATGTGCATAGCCAGTCCTAAGCCTGGATGAAATACAAGTAACACAGGTGAAAAATCCACGAACAAAATCTTTTAGTCGGAAACATCACGTTGAGGTCACGGGTCGCTAAGTACACGGCCGGAAAGTTCACGACACCCTAGAAGAGTGATGTCAATGTGCCGCACGACAGGGGTCGAATCATTTAACGATGTCACTGTGGTTTGTATCAATCCGTCGGGCGACTTCACGTTGTGACAACCCATCTTCCCGTAAACCGACAATGCGAGCAACCTTCAAGGAACCCTGACGACGTGGTGTAAGAATGCTACATCGGCCGTGCCAAGTTTGGAGACACTGTGCGCTGTATTGAACTCGATTGAGAATACAGCTACCATATACAGGTGCCACACGTTGTTATTTCACGTGATCGGAAATGTTTTGACGAAGGGCAAACTTTATGGGTCGTACAAAACTCTTTGTGAGCAGTATGAAACGCTGCCCACCATTCTACTAGAGTGATGCTCTTTTACTTATTATATCACGTGCTGTTATTTACAGTTCTACATAACGATGATACCGATATTTTTTGTGGCTTGTTTCTCTGCATTATAACCTTTCTGTGGTTTTGAAATTTTTCCTCTTCACGTTTTCTTTCGTGGTCAACCATTCATTGATGCTGTAGCAAATGCCACACTAAGCATTTCGGTGAGTATTGCTCTATTGTTTATCACCATTACCGTGGACAGAGAGAAGATCGAAAGAAGAATGGCGCTCTTCGTAAAGATTTCAGTTGTTAGCTGCCAGAGCTTTACCGAGATGCTCATCGATCTCCAGCGGAAAGCTATACAGGGAATGCGTTCTGAATAAAGGAAAAGTTTTTACTAGAAATTCCGGGAATGGAGGTTCGAAGAGAGTCAGGCTACATATTCCCTGCTCCATTATACGGCTCGCGAAATGACTAGGGTAGAAAAAAATCATCTAATCTTGAGCTCGTGTGAAAGTTCAGCCACGCACCACTGGCGAAGAGAATGGGCAGGTGGGGATTTGATGATAATGGTAGAGGAAGTGCTCTCTGCCGCACACGTAGCATAACTTTCAGTTTGTTTCAAGTAAATTGTGAAATCCGGTGCGTAATTGGCTTACATACCGTCTAAATCATCTCCTTCCTCTTTCTCGTTTCATGCATCACACACTCTCTCTCTCTCTCTCTCTCTCTCTCTCTCTCTCTCTCTCACACACACACACACACACACACACACACACACACACACAAATGTTTACTATGACTATGGCCGGTCGCTGTGGTCGAGCGGTTCTAGGTGCTTCAGTCCGGAACAACACGGCTGCTACGGTCGCATGTCCGAATCCTGCCTCGGGCATGGATGTGTGTGATGTCCTTAGGTTAGTTAGATTTAAGAAGTTCTAAGTGTAGGGAACTGATGACCTCAGATGTTAAGTCCCATAGTGCTTAGTGCCATTTGAACCATTTGTACTACGACTATGGGCAACGTTGATATACTACATTAATGTGACCACACATCAAAAGGCTAAATAACCGCCTTCTGCAGTGATAACCGCTGCGCGGTATGCAGGTAGGAAATCAACGACGTTCTGGGAGGTACTGACAGGGATATGGAGCCATGCCGACTCCAGCACAGTTACCAGCTGCACTAGGTTTCTCGGTTGAGAATTCATGGCACGAAGAGGCCGATCGAGGAAGTTCCACAGATTCTCCATTGTGTTTAAACTAATGGAGTACAATGCTAGCTGCATAACATGTTGCATTAGCCTGCTGGTAGATGCCATCGTTCCGAAGAAAAACAAATTGAATGCATGGGTGGACATATTGCATATTTGTGTTGATCCGCTGTGCCCTCCAGAATGACGAGACCTATTCTCCAGACCGTAACGGTTGCTGGGTATTTGCCTTCACACGTTTCATGCTGTACACACCAACGACCAATTGCGGTATTAGAGTGCAAATTCCAGCCATCGCCGTCGATCAAATACAGTTAGCGTGGGTGGACGAAACAAGCATCTGCTGCGGAAGCCTATGTGCACCAATGTCCGCTGAACAGTCGTTGAGGAGAAAATGTTGGTAGCCCCTTGGATCACGTGGGTGGTCAGTTACTCAACAGCAGCCTGTAGACATTGCTGCAGAAGCCGAATACCGAAGTTTCATCGGTGCCCGTTTTGGATAATCCCATGTTAACATGCACGTTATACTTTAACCACGGTGACGACGAGAACAGTTTAAAAACATAGCCATTTCGGAATTGCTTCCACCCTTGGTCCAAAAGGTAATGATCATGTCCTTTTGGACGTCAGAGGATTCTCTCCGTTTCCGCATTACGACTTCCGCGTTTGATACAGTCCCCCACAGTCGTTTAATGAACAAAGTAAGAGCATATGGTCTATCAGATCAATTGGGTGATTGGATTGAAGAGTTCCTAGATAACAGAATGCAGCATGTCATTCTCAATGGAGAGAAATCTTCCAATGTAAGAGTGATTTCAGGTGTGCCGCAGGGGAGTGTCGTAGGACCTTTGCTACTCACAATCTATATAAATGAACTTGTGGATAACATCGGAAGTTAACTGAGGCTTTTTGCAGATGATGCTGTAGTATATCGAGAGGTTGTAACAATGGAAAATTGTACTGAAATGCAGGAGGATCTGCAACTAATTGACGCATGGTGCAGGGAATGGCAACTGAATCTCAGTGTAGACAAGTGTAATGTGCCGCGAATACGTAGAAAGAAAGATCCCTTATCATTTAGCTACAATATAGCAGGTCAGCAACTGGAAGCAGTTAATTCCATAAATTATTTGGGAGTAGGCATTAGGAGTGCTTTAAAATGGAATCACCGTATAAAATTAGTCGTCGGTAAAGCAGATACCAGACTGAGATTCACTGAAAGAATCCTAAGGAAATGCAATCCGAAAACAAAGGAAGTAGGTTACAGTACACTTGTTCGCCCACTGCTTGAATACTGCTCACCGGTGTGGGATCCCTACCAGATAGGGTTGATAGAAGCGATAGAGAAGATCCAACGGAGAGCAGCGCGCTTCGTTACAGGATCATTTAGCAATCGCGGAGCATTATGGAGATGATAGATAAACTCCAGTGGAAGACTCTGCGAGAGAGACACTCAGTAGCTCGGTATGCGCTTTTTTTGAAGTTTCGAGAACATACCTTCACCGAGGAGTCAAGCCGTATATTGCTCCCTCCTACGTGTATCTTTCGAAGATACCATGACGATAAAATCAGAGAGATTAGAGCCAATACAGAGGCATACCGACAATCTTTCTTTCCACGAACAATACGAGCCTGGAATAGAAGGGAGAACCGATTGAGGTACTCAAAGTACCCTCCGCCACACACCATCTGGTGGTTTGCGGAGTGTGGATGTCGATGTAGATGTAGAATGATGCACTGTTTTTCTCGTCAACAGGACTTTCTATACATGCCCTCCCCTGCTAGTGCTGCCATCTGCCGTCTGTGAGTGGTCATTGCAAGTTATGTCTAACATAATCGTTGGTCACATTAATGTGGCTGGACCTTGTATATGTTACGTAGTTACAGCACTAACGTTAAGGCGTAAGTTTCTCAGGCTCCTGTCCTCGAACCTGTCGTGTACAGTATTCATACGAATCACAGGCTTTTAAGATCAGTCATCTCGGTTTCTTTGCGGGAGGCACCACTCGTTTCAGCAACCATAATAACAATTGACAATGCAGTGTATCTGTAAAATGTCCCGGTCGGGGCACACATTTTGCCCCGCCAGGGTAGCCGAGAGCGCTAAAGCGCTTCTTCCTGGACGTGGGTAGGCGCGCCGGCCCCGGATCGAATCCGCCCGGCGGATGGACGACGAGAGCCAGTGTGCCGGCGATCCTGGATGTGGTTTTTAGGCGGTTTTCCACATCCCGCTAGGTGAATACTGGGCTGGTCCCCACGTTCCGCCTCAGTTACACAGCTCGCAGACATCTGCACACATTCACAATGTTTGCCCGCTCTCGTGGTCGTGCGGTAGCGTTCTCGCTTCCCACGCCCGGGTTCCCGGGTTCGATTCCCGGAGGGGTCAGGGATTTTCTCTGCCTCGTGATGGCTGGGTGTTGTGTGCTGTCCTTAGGTTTAAGTAGTTCTAAGTTCTAGGGGACTGATGACCATAGATGTTAAGTCCCATAGTGCTCAGAGCCATTTTTCACAATGTTTCATGGATTCCACTGGACACAGACAGTTGGGGCACACTAATTCCGTCCTGGGGGGTACGGGGTGGCGGCAGGAAGGGCATCCGGCCACACCTTAAACTTAACATGCCAAATACGATTAACCATGGCCGACCCTGTGTAACCGCGGGACAAGGCGCAAGTGATAGAACAGTGTATCTATAAAGTCTCCTTGAAGGAACTACTCAGTGGTATAAAAAACAAAAAAATAAGTAACCCAGAGAAATTATGTTAACAGCCCAAAGGAAGCCACCGAACAGCAAAGTTCATCTTTTAGGGACGAACCTCCATTGAGGTGAATCTGCGAAACACATTTGCTCCAAAATTCGCCACAAAGTCACCTTTGATTTACACTATACACTACTGAAGCATGTAGTCGTGATTTAGTCAAACTGTTTCGCTAGAATCTCCTCCTATAAGGAAATGGTGTGATCACCGAATTTAAACTCTTTAATAAAGGAAATGGTGGCTCTTGTAACAATGTTGCTCTGTGACACATGGTACACGGGAAACAACATACATTTTCTAAATCTCCACACACACATAAGAAGCACCCCGAAAACCCACAGACGCTACCTGGTAATAGCCAGTGAGGCAAGAATTAAGTATTCATCTAATCTTATCGTCCATCAAAAGTAGGTCAACAGAATTCAACAACAGAAACTTAAAAATACAATATTCTACCAACACTCGGTCACAACGCTTCCTAAATCAATTATTAACACTCAAAACTAACCCTAATCCATCATTTAAGGTATTAGACTATAATTACATAGTACTTGTACAGCTGACACCAACGTTACGTATTTAAGTAACGCTTAGCTCAGACTGAAGGCAGAGGAAGAATCCATGAGCTCAGCCTCAAAACCGACATTGACACTAACTCAAACAATGTTGCCTTCCGTCTTTCAATTCAGATTTCTTTCTGTCATGATATAGTAGGTCCAAGCGAGAGATCTTTATGTCCTTAATGATAGTTCAGCCATGATTGTAAAGAAGCTAGTGAAGTGTATTTAAATGAAATAAGAGTAAGTCATCGGTGTATTATACAAGGAGAAAAATTAGCTTCAATTTTTTTATTGCAATCTTGGAAACCAACGGATGCTCAGAAGGGAAACCATTTGTGCCGTAAAAGGACCGAATATGTTCAACGGTTCCTTTTTACAGTAATGTTTGTGTATAAGACACTTCTTATTCAATTCGAAATTTTATAGGCGGTTTAGAAGATTTAAAATTAATCTGATTTGAAATTATTAGCATACAGTCTGCCCCTTATCCGCAAAATACCTACATATTATAGATGTGTTACATCTGTGTCACGAAATTCAGTAATTACAGACCTTGCAATTGAGTTTTGTACGTAATAAGTACTTATGTTTGCTATTTTAAAAAAATTGTTGAAAATTTTTTCTGGTATATGGCCATAGTAAATGGATGGCTAGTCAGTAGCTCAGCTGGGGATTAGCTTTACTCATATTTTTTGAGAATGAGGATTTCGCGTTGGTGGGATTGAATCACAGCAAGTGTTTAATGATCGGAGAATGGCCGACGATGACCGAAAACGGTCTGTTTGTTTGAAATTAGCGTGGCTATGTCGGATAATAAACGAGTTTCAATACAAGCACTGTGCGTCTCCCCCTCGACTAAAATGTAGTTAATTCCAGTATCTACACTGTAATTCTGCCTGTCTGCGATTCGCAGCCACATAAAACACTTCGGAAGACATCATCAGCTCTTTTGACTGTTAAAACAATTTATTCAAAAAATTATTTATTCCAGTTTTGTTAGATTAGTTATTTTTCAAGACAGCAAACATTCGCGCTCCGGTACACGTAATTTTTTTTTAAATGTTAGAGCACAAAACTTTCTGTAATGCGCTTTAAAAATATCGATCTGGTCGAAACTGCAATACTGGATTTCACGCACAAATAGTTTTAACAGACAAAGTCGACGCTGTTTCAAAAATACCTCCAGTGCTCAAAGGGTTAACGTTTCTGCCCATCTTGTTTCTGGGTTTCAATAACCGGTGTTCCCCGGTTTTCTGGTGACAACGAACAAGAATACGGGGTGTAACGCGCGTTGGACTCTTGACCGCAGCTGGTATTCGGCTTGATCGCAGGACACTGTTTCCGGTGGCTGCGGCGAGGTTTTTGTATGTGTGTGTGTGTGTGTGTGTGTGTGTGTGTGTGTGGCGAGTGTGAGAGGGGTTGTAACAGTGGGGGCGGGTCGTAGTAATGGGGACAGATGGCGCGGCCGTAATTAGCGTGGGGCGGAGCAGGGGCAGACGGCAGTCTCCACGCTTAATGAGGGCTGCGGCGGGAGACGGGGGGCGGCGACGGCCAGCGCGGACGCCACCAGGTGGGGGCGGGAGGCGGGAGGCTGGAAGCTGCGCGGGAAACGGCCGCTAATGTCGCCCGCTGCACTCCGCCGGTGCGGTCGCGCTATTACCCTACTACACGGCCCTAGCGCAGGCCAACTGCGGGCCGCTGCCGCGTGCTGTTTGCTGTGTGCGACGCTCCCGTGATCCCACCGGAACAACGAGTACTGTGCTCGTAAGGTTTACTTTGCTGTGTAAGTAGTTCTTGTCTGATATCCTTTTGCGACATCAATCACCTCATCCTAATTACAGTACTAGTATTGCATAGGTGATTAAAAGCAAAATCAAAACTTAATTAAAATGTGAGGACTATTGCACAATCAACTCGACAACTCAAACGTGCAAATAGTTGCCATAAACATTCTACATCAGAATTGAAGGGAAAATTGAGCATCTGTTAGATGACGATCAATATAGTTTTAGGAAAGGCAAAGGCAGCAGAAAGGATCTGACTGGGTTCAAAAATCGTTTGATAACTTACAGTGGTGCAAGATGTCCTAAAGCAACGTAAAAAGAAAAGTGCAAGCTATAATGAAAGACTGATAATGTGCAATATGTACAAGAACCAAGATGGAGGTATAAGAGACCTAGAGAGAAGTACTTAGACAAAAAAGGATGTTAAGACGCAGCCTTGCTCCCCTATTGTCAAAATCGTACATCAAACCACAAATGAAACCAGTAAAAATGTTTCAGGCGTGGAGTTAAATTTCAGGGTGAAACGATATCATTGGTAGGTTTTGCTGATAACGCTGTTGTCTTCAAAAACATTGAGTAACAATTAAATAAACCACCTTCTAATACAGATTATGACCTCTGGAGCACTACATACGAGATTACATATAAACTTAATTTCAAAATTTTTATTTGCTCTGAGCACTATGGGACTTAACATCTGAGGCCATCGGTCCCCTAGAACTTAGTAACACTTAAACTTAACTAACCTAAGGACTTCACACATATCCATGCCCGAGGCAGGATTCGAACCGGCGACCGCAGTGGTCGCGCGGTTCCAGACTGCAGCGCCTAGAACCTCCTGGCCACACCTGCCGGCAAAATTTTTATTCTCATGGTAGAGGAACTGAGGAAATTCGGCTCGTGTGGAGCCGAAAGTATCGCAAGACGGACAAAACAAGGGAGTTACAAAAGGCAGACTAACATCGGCAAAGGGGGTACTGCTCCGTAAAAGAAATCTGTTAATATGAAAAATAACCCTTAATTTTAGAAAGGAATTTCTGAAGATGTACGTCCGGACCTGAGTATAATACAGAAGTCATTCATGGAGTGTGAGAAAACCGGGAAAGAAGAGAGTCAAAACGTTTGAGACGTTGTGTTACTGGTTCAAAAATGGTTCAAATGCCTCTGAGCACTATGGGACTTAACATCTACGGTCATCAGTCCCCTAGAACTTAGAACTACTTAAACCTAACTAACCTAAGGACAGCACACATCACCCAGCCATCACGAGGCAGAGAAAATCCCTGACCTCGCCGGGAATCGAACCCGGGAACCCGGGTGTGGGAAGCGAGAACGCTACCGCACGACCACGAGATGCGGGCGTTGTGTTACTGAAGGATGCTAAGAATTAAGTGGACTGATACGGTAGGAAATGAGAAGGTCCTCAACAGGATCTCCGAGGAACAGAAACAGGACTCTACGGACTCCCCCTCACTGATCTGATTCATATTGACAGCATGTGTAGGGCACGACCAGGATTTCTGTAAGACCGAACTGTCAACCGTTTTCGAGAAAAATTAGTTCGGAACTTTTAGGCCTGTTCATATACTGGGTGGTTATTATTAAACTGCCGGTGTTCCGAGTGCTGCAATGCAGGCTGTGTACAATGTAGGGCGCTGAAACATCGTAGGTACGTTCATTAGTCGGTGGTCTCGCGGCGTATGCTGAAAAAAAAAAAAATGTTCCACTTCATGCCACCAGGTGAAAATACGGCACTGTATGCAGTCAGAATGTGAAATGTTTCCTGATTTGACATCAGTATGCCGTCGGTCACTTGGCAACGTGTGCTGATTTATTTTGTGATGTACCTGTTGGTGTGAAGCGTTAAGAAGGGTCAGGTTTTCTGCATAATACGCGATGGCTATTGAGAAGAAAGACTGCGCACGGCTGGTAAAGTGGTTTTATCAGAACGGCAGCGATAGCAGCGCTGCACTGCGGGAATGTGGGCGATGGAAACAGCTGAAAAGAGAATGTTATCAACATATCTGAAGAAATAGGCGAATCATACGATGGAACAGGGAGAACGAGGCGGCTCATTCCCATTGCACAGCCGACAGTGCAGAACATTCCTCGCATTTCGCTACCAGTTTTGAGCTGTGTCACGGGAACTGTCTCTCCGCTGGTCAACAATTCAAACGATGTTGCAACGCACTTTACACTGGTATCGCTACAACAGCCAGAATGGGCACCAGATGTTCCCCCTCGGTGGGCTGCAGCATCATGACTTCGCTCTTGGTTTTTTGGTACACATCGCTATGGAGGACATGTGGCCCGGGCATATTCTTTGGACGGACGAGGGACATTTTACTCTGCACGGTGCTGTGAATGCCAGAACTGTCGTGTGTGGGGTTCTACTACGCCACAAGTAGTGCAGGGACAAATGGTTCAAATGGCTGTAAGCAATACGGGACTTACCATCTGAGGTCATCAGTCCCCTAGACTTAGAACTTCTTAAAGCTAACTAACCTAAGGATATCAAACACATCGATACCCGAGGCAGGATTCGAACCTGCCACCGGAGCAGCCGCGTGTTCCGGACTGAAGGGCCTAGAACCGCTCGGCCACAGCGGCCGGCTGTGCAGTGACATACTCTCACCGTATGTGATTGTGTGGTGTAGTTTCGCCCCTTCTTTCTTGGTCCGTTTTTCTTCGAAGAGATCTTGCCTCACAATTCTTTCAGGTGTACAGTGACATCTGCAAGATAGCAGGGCCTTCTTTTGCAACAGGTGATTCCAGCTGTGGAAGGACACCACTATGTCCACACTACTATTTTCACGCCAGATGAAGCGATATCACATGTCGCTTCCCAGGTGAAGGATTTGCTTCGAGAAATCTTTCGTAACGACCTCATTATCACTAAGCAATTTTGCGGTATCGTCCAGAGATCACGGTGGCTCAAGAAAGTCAGCAATCCACATCGATACCACAATACGCAATGACGATTGAGAGACACTCAGAAGTGACGTCTCCCTCTCAGCATAGCAGCGCCCTCACACTGAGGTCAATAGAGTGCTGAGCATGCAACAGCTCAGACCAGTTAGAGACCTCGGCTGTAGCAGTCAACATCATCGTGTAGGACAGTGACATGTTTAAAGTTCCTGGCGAAACGTACTGTCGTAAAGCTTACATTTTGTTCTGCAGGAGGACAGCTTGTTGATCTGAACATTAGGTGACGATAGCTGCGCGGAGTGGCCGCGCGGTTTGAGGCGCCATGTCATAGACTGTGCGGCCCTTCCCGCCGAAGATTCTAGTCCTCCCGCGGGAATCTGTGTGTTTGTTGTTCTTAGCGTAAGTCAGTTTAAGTAGGTTTAAGTAATGTGTATGTCTAGGGACCGATGACCTCAGCAGTATGATCCCTTAGGAATTCACACACATTCGAACATTTTTTTTTTTTTTCAAGTGATGCTTTCATAGTAAGTGACAGTTGTGAATTACAAGGCGATCCTGAGGCAAAGAACATTGAAAAAGTTAAGTAAATCTTATTTCATTTATTTGATAAAGTGAATTAATATTTTATGTGTCCTAGTTTGATGAGCCTTCTCCCAAGCAATCGAAGAACCCACAGTTGCGGCCCGGCGAAAATAGTTTTCGTCTGGTCACAACAAATTTCAAAATATGTGGCCGTCCAACTTCTCCTACCTTAATTCGTGTGACTTCTGGTTATGGGAAAATCAGAGACGCCGCGGCTATCAGGAATGTATCCGGACTCTTCCTGATCTGAAGGATAGCTTAGGACGACATATCGCTCTCATTACACCGGATATGCTGCGAACAACTATCGACCATGCCGTGTTACGGATGAAGCATGTTACTGAGTCGGAAGGCCGTTCTGATCAGATGTTGAAACCTGTGACCATAAACTAATAAACATGCCAAAACTACCGTTACCATGTGTTTGATCAAAAATCAAATGGCTCTGAGCGCTATGGGACTTAACATCTAACTTAAACCTAACTAACCTAAAGACATCACACACATCCATGCCCGAGGCAGGATTCGAACCTGCGACACTAGCAGTCGCGTGGTTACGGACTGAAGTGCCTAGAACCGCTCGGCCACAACGGCCGACGAAAATTTTCATATATTCCTTTTTACTATCAGCGTCCTTAAGAAAAAAAAAACTGTTTCCCTTTTTCCAAGATAAAGACTAGGAAAATCATTAAGAATGATTACATACTGATAATATCCACGGTCATCATAAATATGTTGTTGTAATTACGCGGGAGTGAAAATAAAACTACCGACAGTGAGATTCGATCCACAGGCCTTTAACTTGTGGATGTAAGCACTCAGTCGCTCAGCTGCTGTCACTTTGTGTATAAGTACGCCTTCAGTTTTAAAATTCTGTTTTGTCGAAAATGCTTGAGAGATTCGTCTTCCTGTTCGCATATACACCGAAGCGCCAAAGAAACTAGTGTAGGCATACATATTCAAATACAGAGATATGTAAACAAGCAGAATAAGGCGCTGCGGTCGGCAACGCCTATATAAGACAACAAGTGACTGGCGCAGTTGTTAGATCTGTTACTGCTCGTACAATGGAAGGTTATCAAGATTTAAACGAGTTTCAACGTTGTGTTACAGCCGGCGCACAAGCGATGGGACACAGCACCTCCGAGGTAGCGATGCAGTGCGGATTTTCCCCTACGACCATTTCACGGGTGCACCGTGTATATCAGGAATCCGGTGAATCAAAATCACGAACACGGGGTCGGTATTAACACATAGACCAGAATATTTGTTCACCATATCATTGTGCCACATCTAATGCCAAACAGACTAACAGCACCGATGTACTCAAATTTATTAGAGACGTTTTGCCTATCCTATTGGATGAACCGTCACTAAACGTTCGTATGGACATGTGGTTGCAACACGACGAAGTTCCAGACACTTTGATCACTTTGATGTCGATGTGCGGCAGCATTTCTAAGCTTCATATACCAGCCGGTGGAATGTTAGGGGTTCACCAGTTAAATGGCCAGCACGTTCATCAGATCTGACCCTTCGCGATTATTTTATGTGGGTAATTTGAAGAGTGTATTACATGGCACTCCCGTAACGTGAGTGGAGGACCTTATTGCTCGAGTCCACGCAACGATTGAAATACTTCAAACACCACCGCAGTCATTGGCTCATGTTGTTGAGGCTCAGCACTGCCGACGCAGGCTCAGCATTGACGTAGGAGGTTCTCGTTTCTGGTGTAGACACCGCGTTGTGCTTATCATGTTGATTTTATTGACGTAATGTGGAACGCAAACCCATCTTACACTTCGACGCTCTCCGGCACCCGAGCCATGCATTTCCAGATATTCATTCCTACTTGAAAACCCATCAGTTTGTCTTTCCGTAGTCCGCCTGCTTATCTGAGTTGGTCCGCAGCTCGTGGTCGTGCGGTAGCGTTCTCGCTTCCCGCGCCCGGGTTCCTGGGTTCGATTCCCGGCGGGGTCAGGGATTTTCCCTGCCTCGTGATGACTGGGTGTTGTGTGATGTCCTTAGGTTAGTTAGGTTTAAGTAGTTCTAAGTTCTAGGGGACTGATGACCATAGATGCTAAGTCCCATAGTGCTCAGAGCCACCTGAGTTGTTACGTGCTTGCCTTTCATGCAGCGGGCCTGGGTTCGATTACCTGCCGTGTTGGAGATTTTCTCCGCTCGTGGACTAGGTGTTGTGCTGTCCTCATCATCAGTAATCCTCATCAACGGCACGCGAGTTGCCTAATGTCGCGTCGAATGTAAGTAGACTCGGACTCAGCGGACGAACTTCCCGGATGGGGCCTCCCGGCCGACAATGCCATACGATCATTTCATTTTTTTCGTCTTGACGTATAAACACTAAGCGTTATTGTCGATGACTTTTTTTTGGATGGGGGTGCTTTGCCATGTCACGTGCCCGCAAAGTCACGAGGCAACATTAAGTCTAGCGATGGGGCACTCGACGTAATTTTTCCGTTCATATGTGTATGTATTATTTGTTAGTCAATTGTGAGTTACTTCCACCTCATCCAGCTCGAGTTTACGGTACAGTCAGAAATTATTCTGGACAGAAGCTGTAAGTCCTCAATACCAGATTCGTTAGCACACGTAAGGAAGTATTTACAGAAGCTGTCGTAACAGTGGGGGCATGTGCGACGTACGACGCACTTTCGCCAGTAATGAAACAAGAGAACGTCAGCGGCGGAGTATCGGCGAAAACCAGACCAGGCGTTTAGCGGACACGGGCGAGTTGCGGAACGCCCCCGGAAGGCAGACGGCCGTAGCAGCATCGGCAGGCCGGACCCAGGGATCCGGCTAAGCCCTGCGACGCGGGGAGAAAGTGGGGCCCGAAAAAGCGGCGCGCGTGTTTTCACAAGGGATCAGCGTCGGGGCGCCGGCAGGTAATGCGGGCTTTAGTGGGCGATCCTCCCAAAGTGGCGGCCGGCGCCAGATGCAGACAGAGATTGCCGTCACGCGGACGCAGGTGGACCGCCGTAGAGAGGCCCAAACTGCGGCGGAATATATGGGCGGATGAAGGCAGGAGTTTCAGCCGGTGCTGGTATAACCGCGGCTCCCCTCACGTACTTCCGCGACGTCGATTGCGTCCGGGAGGGTGGCGCACTTGTTCCCGTGAGATTGATGTCTCACCTGTTTGATAAAAACAATATCAAGTAACTCCTGACTTAGAGCAAAACAATCCTTTGACACGTGGCAGCCTACTTCCGAACTGGCATTTATCATGTGCTGGTGGCAACTGATTGAAAATCATAGCTGTCTGAACTTCATTTCCATCAATTAATAAAATAGATAAATTTTTAATTATTAATGACAGTGAGTGCTAGGAGTAACTTGTCTACATTAATTCCGTGTGTTGTGGCTGTCTCGCATGTACACTACTGATCATTAAAACTGCTACACCACGAACATGACGTGCTACAGACGCGAAATTTAACCGACACGAAGAAGATGCTGTGATATGCAAATGATTAGCTTTTCAGAGCATTCACACAAGGTTGACGCCGGTGGCGACACCTACAACGTCCTGACATGAGGAAAGTTTCCAACCGATTTTTCATACACAAACAGCAGTTGACCAGTGTTGCCTGGTAAAACGTTGCCTCGTGTAAGGAGGAGAAATGCGTATCATCACGTTTCCGACTTTGATAAAGGTCGGATTGTAGCCTATCGCGATTCCTCTTTATAGTATCGCGACATTGCTGCTCGCGTTGGTCGAGATCCAATGACTGTTAGCAGAACATGGAGGGTAATACGGAACGCCGTGCTGGATCCCAACGGCCTCGTATCACTAGCAGTCGAGATGACAGGCATCTTATCCGCATGGCTGTAACAGATCGTGCAGCCACGTTCCGATCCCTGAGTCAACAGATGGGGACGTTTGCAAGACAACAACCATATGTAGGAACAGTTCGACGACGTTTGCAGCAGCATGGACTATCAGCTCGGAAACCTCGGCTGCGGTTAGCCTTGACGCTGCATCCGCCTGCGATGGTGTATTCAACGACGAACTTGGGTGCACGAATGGCAAAACGTCATGTTTTTCGGGTGAATCCAGGTTCTGTTTACAGAATCATGATGGTCGCATCCGTGTTTGGCGACATCGCGGTGAACGCACATTGGAATCGTGTATTCGTCATCGCCACACTGGAGTATCACCCGGCGTGACGGTATGGGTGCCATTGGTTACACGTTGCGGTCACCTCTTGTTCACATTGACGGCACTTTGAACAGTGGACGTTACATTTCAAATGTGTTACGACCCGTGGCTGTACCCTTCATTCGATCGCTGCGAAACCCTACATTTCACTAGGATAATGCACGACCGCATGTTGCCGATCCTGTACGGGTCTTTCTGGATAGAGAAAATGTTCGACTGCTGCCCTGGCCAGCACATTCTCCAGATCTCTCACCAACTGAAAACGTCTGGTCAATGGTGGCCGAGCAACTGGCGCGTCAGAATACTCCAATCACTACTCTTGATGAACTGTGATATCATACTGAAGCTGCATGGGCAGCTGTACCTGTACACACCATTCCAGCTCTGTTTGACTCAATGCCCAGGAGTATCAAGGCCGTTATTACGGCCAAAGGTTGTTGTTTTGGGTACTGATTTCTCAGGATCTATGCACCCAAATTGCGTGAAAATGTAATCACATGTCAGTTCTAGTATAATATATTTGTCCAATGAATACCCGTTTATCATTTGCATTTCTTCTTGGTGTAGCAATTTTAATAGCCCTTAGTGTAGTTGTCTCTGTAGTTCAGTTCCGTATATGATTATCCAGTATGGACACATTTGGCAGGTCGGTGATCAGACATTTGAACCGACAGCCTGGGGGTTACGTCTCGTCTTTTAGGTCAATAGCGCAAGGTGATTTGACTTCTAAGATCAAGTACCGATGGCTATTGAGAAGAAAGACTGCGCACGGCTGGTAAAGTGGTTTTATCAGAACGGCAGCGATAGCAGCGCTGCACTGCGGGAATGTGGGCGATGGAAACAGCTGAAAAGAGAATGTTATCAACATATCTGAAGAAATAGGCGAATCATATGATGGAACAGGGAGATCGAGGCGGCTCATTCCCATTGCACAGCCGACACTGCAGAACATTCCTCGCATTTCGCTACCAGTTTTGAGCTGTGTCACGGGAACTGTCTCTCCGCTGGTCAACAATTCAAACGATGTTGCAACGCACTTTACACTGGTATCGCTACAACAGCCAGAATGGGCACCAGATGTTCCCCCTCGGTGGGCTGCAACATCATGACTTCGCTCTTGGTTTTTTGGTACACATCGCTATGGAGGACATGTGGCCCGGGCATATTCTTTGGACGGACGAGGGACATTTTACTCTGCACGGTGCTGTGAATGCCAGAACTGTCGCGTGTGGGGTTCTACTACGCCACAAGTAGTGCAGGGACAAATGGTTCAAATGGCTGTAAGCACTACGAGACTTACCATCTGAAGTCATCAGTCCCCTAGAACTTAGAACTACTTAAACCTAACTAACCTAAGGACAGCACACACATCCATGCCCGAGGCAGGATTTGAACCTGCGACCGTAGCGGTCGCGCGGTTCCAGACTGTAGCGCCTAGAAACGCTCGGCCAACCTGGCCGGCCCGTTGGAATTGACAAAAGACATGATTGGGTGCAGGTGATCCGACGCGACGCTTACGTATGTGTCATCTGTCATAATGTATCTAGACGAATCAGGAGTCCCATATCACTCCAACTGCACACGCCCCACGCCATTACAGAGCCTCCACTAGCTTGAACAGTCCCCTGCTGACAAACAGGGTCCATGGATTCATGAGGTTGTCTCCATACCCATACACGTCTATTCGCTCGACACAATTTGAAGTGAGACTCGTCCGACCAGGCAACATGTTTCTTGTCATCAAATGTCCAATGTCGGTGTTGACGGGCCAAGGCGAGGCGTAAAGCTTTGTGTCGTGCAGTCAGTAAGGGCACACGAGTGGGACTTCGGGTTCGAAAGCCCATATCGATGATGTTTCGTTGAATGGTTCCGCGCTGACAGTTGTTGGCCCAGCATTGAAATCTACAGCAATTTGCGGAAGGGTTGCACTTCTGTCACGCTGAACGAATTTCTTCAATTGTCGTTGGTCCTGTTCTTGTAGGATCTTTATCAGGCCGCAGTCGGAGATTTGATGTTTTACCGTATTCCTGATATTCAAGGTACACTCGTGAAATGGTCGTACGGTAAAATCCCCACTTCATCGCTAACTTGGTGTTCCTGTGTCCCATCGCTCGTACGCCGACTATAACATCACGTTCAAACTGACTTAAATCTTTATAACTTGCCATTGTAGCATTAGTAACCGATCTAACAAAAATGAGCCAGACACTTGTTGTCTTATATAGCCGTTGCCGACCGTAGCTCTGTATTGAGTCTGTTTACATGTCTTTGTGTTTGAATACGCATGCTTGTACGAGTTTCTTTGGGACTTCAATGTAAAAGAACCTGTAATAATTTGTTATTCGTGTGTGGCATCAGGAAATCGTTGCCTTATAAAGAGTGTTTCACCGTCAGAAACAACAAAATTAAGGGGAGGTATGAAAGTGGGAAGTGTGGAAGTAATGAATATAACATCTGGACCTTTTATGAAAAATTAATTGCTATAAACTCCATAAAATTACGAACATCCGAAACCTGAATGAGTAAATGGCCAAATACCCATCAAGAAACTGGAGACATTTGGATAAGTATTGAAGAAATAAGGTATATCTTGGTCCAAAAATGCCATGTAACTCATAGCCAGTTCTGACTTGTATTTTTTTCAGTTTGTTTCCGTTTGCGAACAGTCGTTCAAAACTCTGAGGGGTAATTTGCATCAATTACGTGGCTTCCGCCTGTCTGGGTACCACTCTTGACACAGACGTAGTGCAGGCTGCATAAAGCGAATCGGTAGGGTAAGCTGAATCACCTTCTTTGTAGGTGAACCACTGAGTGCGGTAATCGGGAAAATATGGAACCGACACGTCTGAGATGCAGTGTTATAGAAAGACAGTGAAAATTAAGTACAACGGCGAGAAATGACAAGAATTGTCGTAGAATCGGACGAGGGGAAGGATGGATACATGGAAAACATTAACTATATGTCGGATAAGATGATAAATGCTCAGACAGCAGGAATTAAACTTCGTAGTACTAGAAGAGGCTGCAGAGAGAAAAAGTTCTGCTGCAAAACACAGCCGCGCGGGATTAGCCGAGCGGTCTAGGGCGCTGCAGTCATGGGCTGTCCGGCTGCTCCCGGCGGAGGTTAGAGTCCTCCCTCGGGCATGGGTGTGTGTGTTTGTCTTTAGGATAATTTATGTTAAGTAGTGTGTAAGCTTAGGGACTGATGACCTTAGCAGTTAAGTCTAATAAGATTTCACACACATTTGAACATTTTGCAAAACACAGAAGTATAAGAATTTATTGAGATCTTGGGGCCTAAGTGTTGCTCCATATTTAGGCAAGGAAACAAATCATGATTGGTCACATTAAATGATTCAGAAGACTGTTGACTTCTCTCCACCATAACCGTTAACAAATATGAATCTACAGAAAAAATTAAGCAAAAGTATCGTAATAAAAATCACATCCTATAATTCGAATATTTTAAATACGAAAACTAGTGGAAAACGAATAGGCAGTTTTAAAAACGACAATACAGCAAACTGCACTTTTTAACGAACAATAAGCGAATGAGAAGACACATCATATAACGGACAAATGACGAACGTTTCCATTACTGCCGATTGTCAGAGACAGTAATAATGATACCAGTAGCAATATAAAAAAAAGCAACGCTTTGAGAACCATTTTCTTTGTTTACACTGTTGTTTTAAAAGTAAAAATTACATAAATATGAGCACTCTCCATAATAATTTGGCCACCTACAGTAACCACTCACTATACGATCACCAACAATTTGTCCACCTTCGAATTCACAGAGCTGCGACATTACGCACTCACGACTACACAGAAGACTGTCCAGACCATTACTAACACTTGCAATGTACAGAGGACATTGCACAGATACCATTCGGTGTCGACTACAAAAGTGCAACCCACAGGCTCGGCTAGCGTCTGCAAAGCATGCATATATCGCGGCGTTTACATGTTTTTGTCGAACTCCTGCACCTCTATAAACATCATGACTCAAAGTAATATTTAAGAAGTTTACTCTGCTGAGACAAAGTGATGGGATATCACCTGATACGGAGTCGGTCCACCTTTCGCCCTGCACGTCAAGGGAAACCGCAGCCATGGTCTCCGAGCTGATAGTCCATGCTGCTGCAAACGTCGTCGAACTGTTCGTGCAGATGGTTGTTGTCTTGCACACGTCCCCATCTGTTGACTCAGGGATCGAGACGTGACTGCACGATCCGTTACAGCCATATGGACAAGATGACTGTCAAGTCGACTGCTAGTGATACGAGGCCGTTGGTATCTAGCACGGCGTCCCGTATTACCCTCCTGAACCCACCGATTCCATATTCTGGTAACAGTCATTGGATCTCGACCAACGCAAGCAGCAATGTCGTGATACGGTAAACCGCAATCGCGATAGGCTACAATCCGACTTTTATCAAAGTCGGAAACGTGATGGTACTCATTTCTCCTCCTTACAAGAGGCATCACAACAACGTTTCACCAGGCAACGCCGGTCAACTGCTATTTGTGTATGAGAAATCGGTTGGAAACTTTCCTCATGTCAGGACGTTTTAGGTGTCGCCACTGGCGCCAGCGTTGTGTGAATGCTCTGAAAAGCTAATAATTTGCATATCACAGCATCTTCTTCGTGTCGGTTAGATTTAGCGTCTGTAGCACGTCATCTTTGTGCAGGAATTTTAATGGCCAGTAGTGTGTACTCACGGTCTATGCATGAAAAGAGGAGGCAGTTTGTTAATTGAAAAAAAAGAAAGAAAAACTCGGCATTACTTACACCTTAGTCACGGGCATTAGAAACGTGTTTCCTTTTTCTTCAATCTCATATCGACGGATGTTCCAGCCTGCCTCGCTGAGATCTTCAAAGTGCTTCTCAGGCCCGACTGCGGCCGACCGCTCCGCCTTCCCCTTTGTATGCGGGCCGCGGTCTGCGGCAGAAATCTGCCTGCCCCCACTGGCCCGGCCCGCCTGCCTGAGACCGGCGTCCGTGTTTTTTCTTTCCCTCCTCCTTCTTCTGCCCAGAAGCCGGCGGCCCGTCTGCGAGACCGTTTTTCCGTCTGTTTGTCTGCCTGCTTCCGTGCGCGTGTGTGTGTTTGCCGGTGGAGGCTCAGGAGGTCTGAATGGGCCTCAGCGTCCACTCGGCGGACCCCAGCCGCCAGGGCCGCGCTGCAATAACCCGGAGCAGGCGACCCCGCCAGCGTGAGCCGCCGGCGCCGGAATGGACCTGCAGGCTGCGATGATCACTCGAGGGTGTAATCGCGGACTGGCACGCTCTTCCCTGCGCCCCGAAATGGGAAACTGCGTACCATCCGCTTCCTCTTCTCGCCTTTCTACGTTTCCTCCGATACCTTATCCTTACAGGAAACCCTCAGGAGGTGCCTCTCGAAATCTAGTAAAATAGACGGTCTGGACGAAAACACGGGACGCGCTTTATACGTTTGGGCTGCAATACTTTTGACGAGCAAAGGGAAGGACAAATGGCAGCCCATAATCAGCTCTTCCTCGCCCGCATCTTATTTGATACACTTGTCCGGGATACTATACATACTACGTCAGCGATATGCAGAAGGCAGTTGTTTTTTTCCTCTCCGCCATAACTCTTGTTTAGGGTCCGTACCTCAATCCAAAAAGCGGAACTCTTATATGATCATTTTGTTGACCACCTGTTTGTCTCTCTGGGAACGGCCTTGCCGCAGTGGGTACACCGGTTCCCGTCAGATTTCCGAAGTTAAGCGCTGTCGGCCGTGGCAGGCATTTGGATGGGTGACCATCCGGGCAGCCATGTGCTGTTGCCATTTTTTCGGGGTGCATTCAGCCTCGTGATGAAAATTCAGGAGTTACTCGACCGAGTAGTAGCTGCTCTGGTCACTGAAAACCATCATAACGACCGGGAGAGTGGTGTTCTGTCCACACGCCCCACCTATCTGCATCCTCAGGATGATACGGCGGTCGGATGGTCCCGATGGGGCACTTGTGGCCTGGAGACGGAGTGCCTGCCTGTCTGTCTCTCTGCCCGACTGATAATCTTTGGCTGTAGCCGATGATGGTGCGGTATACGGTCAGGTGTCGAAGTCGACTAACTGTAGGAGGGTAGAAGATAGCTTAAACAAAATTTCTGACTGATATGTTGAATGGCACCTTCTTTTAAATGTAGAAAAATGTAAGTTAGTACGGATAAGTAGGAAAAACATTCCGGGAATGTTCCAATACAGCTTTAGCAGTGTCCTGCTTGACACAGACAAGTTGCAAAGCGATATGAAATAGGACGAGCGTTTGAGGATTGTGGTAGGGATGGTGAATCGGAGACCTCGGTTTATCGGGAAAGTCTTAGGAAAGTGTGGTTCATTTGTAAAGAAGTTGGCATATACGTCGATAGTGCGATCTGTTCCTGAGTACTGCTCGAGTGTTTCGGATCCGTACCAAGACGGATAAAAGCGACCCATCGTATAAAATCAGAGGCGGGCGGCTAGATTTGTTTGGCAATTTAGAACAACACGCAGGTGCTACAGACATGCTTCGGGAAATCAAATGGTAATCGTTGGAGGGAAGGCGACATTGTTTTCGAGTAACACTATTTAGAATATATAGAGAACCGGCATTTGAAGCTATTTACAGAACGATTCTACTACCTCCACCACACTTTGCGAGTAAGGACCGCGAAGATGAGATACGAAAAATTAGCGATCATACGGAGGCATGTAGTAAGTCGTTTTTCCCTCGCTCTATTTACGAGTAGAATAGGAAAAGAAACATGTAGCCGGACGGAGTGGCCGAGCGGTTCTAGGCGCTTCAGTCTGAAACCGCGCGACTGGTACGGTCGCAGGTTCGAATCCTGCCTCAGGCATGGATGTGTGTGATGTCCTTAGGTTGGTTAGATTTAAGTAGTTCTAAGTTCTAGGGTACTGATGACCTCAGAAGTTAAGTCCCATAGTGCTCAGAGCCATTTTTTTAAACATCTAGTAGTGGTGCAGGGTAGTGCCTAACCTCCACCACGCGCTGTACCTTTGACTGGTACAGGTATGCGTATTTAAATACAGAGATATGTAAACAGACAGAATACGGCGCTGCGGTCGGCAACGCCTATACAAGACGACAAGTGTCTGGCGCAATTGTTAGATCGGTTACTGCTGCTATAATGGCAGGCTATCAACATTTAAGCGTGTTTGAATGTGGTGTTATAGTCGGCGCATGAGCAGTGGGACACTGGATCTACGAGGTAGCGATGAAATGGGGAATTTCCAGTACGACCATTTCACGAGCGTACCGTGAAGATCAGGAATTCGGTAAAACATCAAATCTTCGACATCGCTGTGGGTCGGATAAAGATCCTGCAAGAACGGGGCCAACAACGACTGGAGAGAATCGTTCAACGTGACAGATGTGCAAATTGCTGTAGATTTCAGTGCTGGAGGACAAGATTAGTGTTTAACGTCCCGTCGACAACGAGGTCATTAGAGACGCAGCGCAAGCTCGGGTGAGTGAAGGATGGGGAAGGAAATCGGCCGTGCCCTTTCAAAGGAACCATCCCGGCATTTGCCTGAAGCGATTTAGGGAAATCACGGAAAACCTAAATCAGGATGGCCGGAGACGGGATTGAACCGTCGTCCTCCCGAATGCGAGTCCAGTGTTTCAGTGCTGGGCCATCAGCAAATATCAGCGTGCGAACTATTCAACGAAACATCATAGATAGGGTATTTCGGAGCCGAAGGCCCACTTTTCTACCTTTGACGACTGCACGCCACAAAGATTTACGCCTCACCTGTACCCGTCAACACCGAAATTGGACTGTTGATGACTGGAGCCATGTTGCATGGTCGGACGAGTCTCGGTCAAAATTGTATTGAGCGGATGGATGTGTGCGGGTATGACGACAACCTCATGAGTCCATGGACCCTGCATGTCAGCAGGGGACCGTTCATGCCGGTGGAGGCACTGTGATGGTGTGGGGCGTGTGCAGTTGGAGTGATATCGGACTCCTTATACGCCTAGATACGACTCTGACAGGTGACACTTACTTAAGCATTCTTTCTGATCACCTGCACCGGACTTCCGACATCCTACACGTCCATAATTGCTATAGAGTGGCTCCAGGAAAACTCTTTTGAGTTTAAACACTTCCGGTGGCCACCGAACTCCACAGACATGAAAATTATTGAGAATATCTAGCCACGCGGGATTAGCCGAACGGTCTGAGGCTCTGCAGTCAGGATAATTTCGGTTAAGTAGTGTGTAAGCTTAGGGACTGATGACCTTAGAAGTTAAGTGCCATAAAATTTCACACACATTTGAACAACTGGCAAGTGCAACTGCGAACCTCATCGCAGCAATTCAACATTTCCTATGGTGTGGTGCACGACAGTGCTCATGAAACGTTGCAATTTCGCAAAGTTGGTTATCGCAGGGTGCCTAAGTACCTGACAGACAGCCACAACGGCAAACGAACGGTGAAAAGCTTGGATCACTTAACGCGCTACGCCGCAGAAGGGGATGACTTTCTGAAAGGAATCGTATCACTACATGCCCTGTACCAGTCAGGCCTTTGTGGAGTGGAAACGTGCTGGTTCCACAGTACTAATAAAATTCAAAGTGACTCGGTCTACTAGAAAGTGCTTTTACAGTGTTCTAGGATATCCTGAACACGGGATCACTATGAGCGCTGCAACCTACGTTAAAACTTTGGTTAACCTGCGTCACGAACTTCGTGACAAACGATACAGTATTAAAGCTGACGGTGTCAGATTTCATGATAATGCTCGGCTCCCTGTTGCTGCTCCTGTTCTTGAGAAAATAGCCAAATTTGAGGGGCAGATGCTCCAGCATCCACCACACACTTCGGACCTTGCACGATCGTCGAAGTTTCATCTGTTTGGCTCCATGGAGAAACTCCTGGTCGATCAACGCTTTGCGACGGATGTGGAGGTGAAATCAGCAGTCGACAGGTGGCTATACACCAACCAAACGGACTTCTACAAACAGGGCTCATTGAAAATATTACCACGATAGGAGGTATGTGTTGAGACCGTTGGTATCTATGTAGAAAAATACGTAAAAGATGTAAGTTCATTTATGACATTTTTTGTTTTGTTACCTGTAAAATACTTCGGCAATAAAATTATTGTGTGCTGCTTTCCGATATTCCCTCATAACTGTGTGGCAGGAGAAATGTTCGCTTCCTCACAGGGAATTTTTATTCGTCGGTTGACATTGCTTGGTGTCTTAACTTCTACTGGTCCAGTGATGGGGTGGGCATATGCATTTACAGTTAATTAGCAATGAGGCATATAGAAGCCACCTACCGCATCAGATGGCGACTGAGGTGCGCAAAGCATTGCAGACTATCCCTAGCATTATCCTTCTCCTTACGAGCAAGCTTTTTTGCTTGTTTATTTTTTAAAACTCCCCATCTCAAGTACTCGCCTCCAGACACCACTCTGTCTGTAGCTTCTGTTTTCCTAATACAGCGTTTCCCAAAGTGTTATCTGGACACTCGTGTTCCGAGGGAAGGGAATAAATGCTCCGCGAAGAACTGTCAACAGTATGACGATTTTTTCGACATTTTACCGCTACTAATATCTTTTTCAAGTTGTACTACCATTTTTGTGTTACTAGTCACTTTTTAAAACTGAAATAATCACTGAACAAAATATGTTTTCCTCATTGTAAAAGATCGTATTAGCCTGCAAAATACTGGGTGATTGTAATTATAGTTAAACATTCAAAACGCTGTAGAAATAACACCACAGATCAGAATGGCGTTAAATTGCAACGAAATATTATCGGGGGAGGGTTTAACGTATGGCATGAGAAAAAAATTGAGTGAAAATTGATCAACAGATGGCGTTGCATGTGTCAGAATACGTAAATGAAAAGACCTGTCAAGCGAACGACCCATTGAAGTTGGTATAAACACGCCGGGTACACGGCTTTCGCCGCGCGGGATTAGCCGAGCGGTCTTAGGCGCTGCAGTCATGAGCTGTGCGGCTGGTCTCGGTGGAGGTTCGAGTCAACCCTCAGGCATGGGTGTGTGTGTTTGTCCATAGGACAATTTAGGTTAAGTAGTGTGTAAGCTTTGGGACTGATGACCTTAGTAGTTAAGTCCCATAAGATTTCACACGCATTTGAACATTTCTTTTCTACCAATTATGCAATTTAAATTAGAGGCAAGTACGAGGTGCATTCAAGTTCTAAGGCCTCCGATTTTTTTCTCCGGACTAAAAAGAGATAGAAACATGCGCATTGTTTTAAAATGAGGCCGCGTTCATTGTCAATACGTCGCAGAAATGGCAGCACCGTACGGCAGATGGAATTTTACCGCCATCGGCGCGAATGAGAACTGTTTTAAATATTTAAAATGGCGACGTTTTCCTTACTTGAACAGCGTGCAAGCATTCGTTTTCTGAATTTTCGTGGTGTGAAACCAATTGAAATTCATCGACAGTTGAAGGAGACATGTGGTGATTGAGTTATGGATGTGTCGAAAGTGCGTTCGTGGGTGCGACAGTTTAATGAAGGCAGAACATCGTGTGACAACAAACCGAAACAACCTCGGGCTCACACAAGCCGGTCTGACGACATGATCGAGAAAGTGGAGAGAATTGTTTCGGGGGATCGCCGAATGACTGTTGAACAGATCGCCTCCACAGTTGGCATTTCTGTGGGTTCTGTGCACACAATCCTGCATGACGACCTGAAAATGCAAAAAGTGTCATCCGGGTGGGTGCCACGAATGCTGACGGACGACCACATGGCTGCCCGTGTGGCATGTTGCCAAGCAATGTTGACGCGGAACGACAGTACGAATGGGACTTTCTTTTCGTCGGTTATGACAATGGATGACACGTGGATGCCATTTTTCAATCCACAAACAAAGCACCGGTCAGCTCAATGGAAGCACACACATTCACCGCCACCAAAAAAATTTCGGGTAACCGCCAGTCCTGAAAATATGATGGTGTCCATGTTCTGGGACAGCGAGGGCGTAATCCTTACCCATTGCGTTCCAAAGGGCACTACGGTAACAGGTGCATCCTACGAAAATGTTTTGAAGAACAAATTCCTTCCTGCACTGCAACAAAAAAGTCCGGGAAGGGCTGCGCGTGTGCTGTTTCACCAAGACAACGCACCCGCACATCGAGCTAACGTTACGCAACAGTTTCTTCGTGATAACAACTTTGAAGTGATTCCTCATGCTCCCTACTCACCTTACCTGGCTCCTAGTGACTTTTGGCTTTTTCCAAGAATGAAAGACACTCTCCGTGGCCGCACATTCACCAGCCGTGCTGCTATTGCCTCAGCGATTTTCCAGTGGTCAAAACAGACTCCTAAAGAAGCCTTCGCCGCTGCCATGGAATCATGGCGTCAGCGTTGTGAAAAATGTGTACGTCTGCAGGGTGGTTACGCCGAGAAGTAACGCCAGTTTCATCGATTTCGCGCGAGTAGTTAATTAGAAAAAAAATCGGAGGCCTTAGAACTTGAATGCACCTCGTAAAGCCTCCTGAAAATTCTGATCAGAAGTGGGGGCGGACAATGATTGGCCGTGGAAGATTTTGTGGACAGATGAAGCCCACTTCCATCTGAAAGGATATGTCAATACACAATTTGTCGAATATGGGCAACGGAAAATCCACACGCAAATCAACCAGTACCACTTCATCGTTGAAAGGTCACTGTGTGGTGCGGGGTTACGCCATAATTTATAATTGGGCCAGATTTTTTCGAAGATACAAGTGCTTCTTCTCCTATTACCTGCACCGTCACTGGTAAGCGCTATGAGTATCTTCTGCGGAACCACGTCATCCCAGCTCTCCAACAGCGTGGATGTGTGGATGGGATCATTTTTATGCAAGGTGGCGCACCTCCGCACATTGAAAATCCAGTTAAGCACCTGCTGAAGGGCCATTTTGGAAACTCTAGAATTATCAGCCGCAATTTCCCCACAGCCTGGCCGTCTCGATTACCTGATCTTAATCTGTGTGACTTCTGGCTGTGGGGCTATCTGAAAGACGTTGTGTTCGTATTCCGATTCCAAACTTAGCTGCATTGAAAGCATAACACATTCTGAACGTGATCCCGGAAACATTTATATCAAATGTGGAACATGCTGTTTCTCGATTTCAACTCGTTGCAGAAAGCGGTGGACAGCATATTGAACATGTTTTGCGCCAGTCACAAGGAAATCAGTAATCCGATTTGATTTGAATGATGCTTTTTATGTGTTTTTTTGACCTCAGGACAATTAAAAACCGATGTGATTGATGCTTTTTATGCGGTTTTTGGTCTCAGGACGATTAAAAACCGATTTTTCCCATCCGATATGATATATTCTTGACGTGGTGGTTGGGCTTACGTAACTAACAGTATCACATATGTACACCCATGCACACTGAGAAATACAGTTTGTTTAACATCAAACGAACTCCTTAGTCACTGTTGTATGATTAATTTGTCATTTGTAGTCAACCACTATTAAATTATGATGCTTATAGCGCCCTCTTTTGCTACATTTTGTAACTACTTATTTTTCTTCTGCCATCCGTTTTGCCCCTTCTCCGACAATATTCCGTTGCAATTTGACGTCATTCTGACCAGTGACGTCATTTCCACAGCGGTTTGGGTGTTTAAATTTTATTATAATCACCCTGTATACCAGGTGTTTCATCAAAATACGAGGATTTTCCAAAGGTTCCGTTCAAACAAAAATATGGGAATTCCTGCTCTAACAAAAGAAGCAGTAGGTATTCACACAAGCACAAACAAGTTTAGCAGGGCCCTTATACATCGATATATGAGAGGGAACATTTGCATTCACGAAGCTGACTATGTCCTTCCGTAAGGCTATGTGTCGCTATTGGTGATTGTTAAAATGATGGACTACCAGGACAGCTCTCGGCTACGGTGCGGATTGTCTGCCCTCCGTAATTTTCACCACGATCATCCTTAAGGAAGGTATTTACGATCAAATCTAAGAATACGAAGACCCTCTCCCAGATGTGGACTTACTGGTACTCTGTAACAAGAGAAGTGGTAGGATTTCGTATGTGCGCCCACAGTGTTAACAGAGACGGAGATTACAGTCCCAGTGGCGCCAGAGACGAGGGAGGGAAACGCTATTTACAACTTGCACAGACCAGATGGCAACGATAAGAGTCGACGGGTATGAAAGGGAAGGTTTGGTTGAGAAGGGAGTGAGACAGCGTTGTAGCCTGTTCCCCATGTTATTTAATCAGTACATTGAGCAACCAGGAAAGGAAACGAAAGAAAAAATTGTAGTAGGCATTCAAGTTCAGGGAGAAGAAATAAAAACTTCGAGGTTTACAAATAACATTGTAAATCCATCAGAGACAGTAAAAGACCTGGAAGAGCAGATAAATTGAATAGACAGTGTCTTGAAATGAGGATATAAGATAAACTTCAACAAAAGCAGTACAAAGGTAACGGATGTAGTCGAATTACATCAGGTGATGCTGAGGGAATTAGAATAGGAAATGAAACACTTAGAGCGAAAGATGAACTTTGGTGTTTGAGCAGAAAAATTACTGATGATGAAGTAGAGGAGGTATAATATGTAGACCGGCAATGGGAAGAAAAGCGTTTCTGAAGAACACTTTTGTTAACATCGAATATAGATTTCAGTGTTAGAAAGTCTTTTCTGAAGGTATTTGTTTAGATTGTAGCCGTGAGTGGAAGTGTAACGTGGACGATAAGCAGTATAGAGAAAAAGGCAGTAGAAGCTTTTGAAATGTGGTATTGCAGAAGAACGCATGAGATTGAGGAGGTAGTGAATAAAACTGATGATAAAAGAAATGTGTGGTACAGCTTCACAAGAAGAAGGGATTGGTTGATGGGACACATTCTGAGAGATCAGGGGATTACAAATGTAGTACTGGAAGGAGATGTTGGGGGTAAAAATCGTAGAGCGGGACCAAGAGACGAATACTGTAAGCATATCGAGAAGGATGTGAGCTGCATCAGTTATTTGGAGATGAGGGATTAGTTGAACGGTCTAAGGCGCTGCAGTCATGGACTGTGAAGCTGATCCCGGCGGAGGTTCGAGTACTCCCTCGGTCATGGGTTTGTGTGTTTGTCCTTAGGATAATTTATGTTGAGTAGTGGTTAAGCTTAGTGGCTGATGACCTTAGAAGTTAAGTCCCTTAAGATTTCACACACATTTGAACACTTTTTTGAGATGAAGAGGCTCGCATGTGTTGCAGTAGCTTGCAGAGCTGCATCAAGCCAGTCTTCGGACTGAAGACCACAACAAAGGACAAGTAATTCTTAAGGGGTTAGGCGATGCTAGCGCGTGCTCCCCATAACCCTCTGCCCCTACCCCCGCACCTCCCCCCTCCAAGCTCACACACCAAAGAAAAGAAAAGTCACAGCCTGATGGAGGAAGAGGGGAAGGGAGCTTTACTGCCTCATTGCGGATTTCCAGTATTTGCGCATGCAATTCAAGCCTTCGGGAAGTGACATCATTCCACCAATATAAGTCAGAACACCAAGCAACGTCACCCGACCAAAGAGAAGTTAAAAAGGGAGCAAAGTTTCCTCTCGGTAGGCAGTCATCCCCCAGCAAAGAAGTGAGTATTCCCTTCGACAGCTCTAGTTGTGGCTCAGATCTGATGTGCCCCGAACACAGGGGTAAACTTTATTCGAGGATGGTGCTGCGAAATCTTGAGTCACGTCCAGGAGTGTCAGGTCGTGCGCGTGGCCGCCCGCCTGTGGAGTCACGAGCTTGGAACTACTGTGCTGTGGCAACGTCCTGCCTCGCAGACCTGTAAGCCACTGCGGCCAGTGGTAACTGCTGAGCGGCCACTTATACTGGGATTTCTCCGCAACATTTGCGACGGAGGAGGGGTGGAGGAAAGGCTTGACGGCAGTGGTGGTCTCCGGTAACGAGGGCCAGCCGGTCCTCGCCCGGTCTGTTCTCCACAACGCAGTCCGCAGACATCATTTCCGAAAATAGCTGCGCGCCGAGTTGTTTCACTGCGGTTCTCGACCCGCTCGTTCCCTTCCTGTGGTAACGGCGTCGGGCGCCGAAGCCGCTTCGCGGGGAGTGGCTGGTAGTTAGCGGCTCTGGCCCACATTGTATACACGCTGTCTTAATAAATACGCTGCACCACGAAATAATTATCCGAATGGGACGGAAATCAATAGACGTATAGACAAACGAATGATTAAATTTCAAGAGAAGTTGGATGATTTATTGTAGAGAATGAGCTTCAAAAATTGACCATGTCGACAATGAGTTGGTCCACCTGTCGCTCTTATGCAAGCAGTTATTCGGCTTGGCATTGATTGTTACTATTGTTGGCCGGCCGGGGTGGCCGAGCGGTTCTAGGCGCTACAGTCTGTTACCGCGCTACCGCTGCGGTCGCAGGTTCGAATCCTGCCTCGAGCGTGGATGTGTGTGATGTCCTTAGGTTAGTTAGGTTTAAGTAGATCTAAGTTCTAAGGGACTGATGACCTCAGAAGTTAAGTCCCATAGTGCTCAGAGCCATTTTTGATACTGTTGTTACATGTCCTGGTGAGTGATATCGTGCTAAATTCTATCCTCTTGGCGCGTTAGATCTTCAAAATCTTGAACTAGCTGTAGGGTCTTGCCCATAACGATCCAGATGTTCTCAGCTGGAAAGAGATCTGGCGACCTTGCTGACCAAAGTAGGGTTTGAAAACTATGAAGAAGAGCAGTAGAACCTCTCGTCACGACTTGCAATAAAGGGCAATAAAACGGGGTGTGGAGCATCATAGACGTACCGCTGTGCCTTGAGTGCCGCGAATGACAACCAGTGGGCCTGTTATGATAGATATCGCACTCCAGCCACTATTCCTGGTTGCTGGGCCATATGCTGGGTGAGAGTCGGGTTGGTATCCTTCCGCATTCTAGGGCGGCTCCAGACATGTCTTCGTCCTGGAATCGCATTGGCTAGAGTAGAATTATCTTCAGTGATGAGTCCCGTATCGAATTGGGCCATGGCAACCAGCAAAGACGTGTCTGGACAGCGGTGGGATATGAACCTGACTGTCACCCACCATACGGCCCCACTACCAGGAGTTACCTTCTGGAGTGCCATATCATTTCATAGCAGGACACCTTTGGTTCTCATCCTCGACACCCTTGTAGTGCAGCCGTACATAGACATTATTTTACATCACTTTATGCTGCCCTTCATAGCAAGAAGTCCTGGTCTTATATTTTGGCAAGATAAAGACCGCCTTCACAAGGTGAGAATTTCTACTGCTTGTATCTATGCTTGCCAAACTCTATCTTGGTAAAAAAATGTCGCTCCCCAGTTGAGAATGTTTGGAGTATTATGGGCAGGACCTTCCAACCAGATCTGTACCTGGACGATCTAACACCCCAGTTGGACAGAATTTGGCATGATATCCCTCAGGATGACATCCAACAATCAGTGCCAAGCCGAATATCTGCTGGCTTAAGGATCATCGGTAGACCAATGAATTATTGACTTCCTCAATTTGTGAAGCTCTTCTTCCTGAATAAACCATCCAATATTTCCGAAACTGTAATAATTATTTCTCTCAACGTGTACATCACATCTACCAATTTCTCTCCCAGTCAGGTAATCACTTCGTGGTGTGTCGTTCTCTTTTCTTGTCTTAGAGGGTGTTACATTCCAATTTTAAATAATGTATTACACAATATAAATAGTCAGGACGCATTTAAAAGATCTACAACACGAATGTAAATAACAACTCTCATCTATTTGAGAACTGTTCATATCGACTCGTTTTCTGAGCAGGGAGTAGATAGTCTTAGAACTGCGCCTTAAAATGCCGGTTAGTGACTTGTAGTCGAGGTACCTCTACGAACTACAACTCCTGTAGATTTCCAGGAGATTCAGTTAGTTTAGACGAAGGCTGTCCTACCAGTCCACACAAGATTTTTACATTCCTTTGCTTACAACGAAAGGATATCAACAAAGTGTCTGAACCATCACTGCCGAAACTCCGTCTCTCTATATCTATATTATGCTTTCATGCGCCATTAATCGATATCTAACGTTAATATTTTGACGGTGTTAGAAATACTACTTTTTGTTTCTTGCGTTGACAGTTACGTCCACTGTAGGAGACGCAAGCTCCGTCAATAAATGTCTCGCTAGGGTGTAGCAGACCGCAGTAACATACCACACAGCGATAGTTTCACAAAAGTCTATAGGAAATAAGGTGACGGTGACGAAACATGTGCTAAGCATTTCCTTGCTACTGATGGCGTTTAGGGGTGGAGTGCTATAATCTTCTTCTCGTAATACTGCAGCATACCGCGAATCTGAATATAACACAATAATAATTGTTCAGCCAAAGACCTCACATTTTCATTTAGCACAACAAACCGCACTAAAAATGAAGAGTTTTGGAGAGATACTTAATGCACTGTATCACTTAAATGAAGCAGACAAAAGGGAATACAGAAGTCTAAAAAATGAGAGAGACAGAAAATGTGAAATGGCTAAGCAGGAATGGTTACAACACAAATGCGAGCCTGTAGAAGCATGCATAACTACGGGAAAGATAGATGTCCCCTCAGTAACATTAAAGAGACCTTTTCAGAAAGAGGGCCAGTTGTATGACTGTCAAGACGTCGGATGGAAAGACAGCACTACGTAAAGAAAGAAAACTTGATAGGTGAATGGAATAAATCAATGGTATATGCAAATGAAACAAATTGAGGGCAGTATTATAGAAAGAGAACGGGGAATCAGTTGAAGATATTTGCTATGTGATACTGCGAGAAGAATGACAGAGCATTGAAAAGCCCCTGCAGTAGTAGATGTTCCCGCAGGATTAGTGAGATCCTTTGGAGAGCCAGCTTTGACAAAAGTATTCAACCTGGTGTGAAATATATACAGAGAGGCGAAATATCCTCAGACTGCAGAAACAATGTAACAATTCCAGGTTCAAACAAGGAAAGAGTTGACAAGTGCTAATATTACTGAACCATCACTTTAATAACTCGTTCTTGCGAAATACTGAAACTAATTATTTACGGAAGGACTGGAATAAGTGATAGACCTCGGGGGAGATTAGTATGGTTTCCGGAGAAATATAGGAACACAATATTGCCCCTACGACTTATCTTAGAACATAAGTTAAAGAAAAGCATTTTTAGATTTAGAGAAGATTTTTTACAGTGTTGTCTGGACTAAACTCTTTGAAATTTTTGAGGTCCCAGGGACAAAATAACGGGAGTAGAAGAAACAGACGGAAGTTGCCAAAGTCGAAGGACATGAAAGCCAAGTCGCTTTTGACAAGGTAGTGAGAAAAGTTTGTAGCACATGCCCAGCATGATTCAGTCTATACAACGAGAAAGTTATGAAGGAAACCACGGAGAAAACTGAAAAAAGATTAAAGTCCAGGGAGAAGAAATAAAAACTTTGAGGTTTGTCGACACACTGTAAACCTGCTGAAAACAGCGAAGGACTTAAAAAAGCAGTCAGCGGAATTGATAGTGTTTTGTAGAAAGATTACTACATGAACAGCAACAAAAGTAAAACAAGGGTAATGGAATGTAACAGAATTAAATCAGGTGATGTGGAGTGAATTAGATTAGGAAATGGGACACTAAAACGGTAGATGAGTTTCGCCACTTGGGCATCAGAATAACTCATGTGACCGAAGTAGAGAGAATATAAAATACAGACTGGCAATAGGAAGAAAAACATTTCTAAAAAAAGGAATTTGTTAAAAACCAAATATCAGTTTAGATGTTAGGAAGTCCTTCTCGAAGGTATTTGTGATGTCCGTTATTAATTTGTGTGTGTGTGTGTGTGTGTGTGTGTGTGTGTGTGTGTGTTTGTGGGTTGGGGGGCGGGGGGGGGGGGCGGTTGGGAGGAAATTGTAGAGGGAGACCAAGGCTTCGATACAGCAAGCAATTTAGGTTGTGGTAGTTATGCAGAAATGCAAAGGATAAACTGGTATACAGAGCTGCATCAAATCAGTCTTAGAACTGAAGATTACAAGTACAACAGCACCCTCACTTAAAATATACATTTCCTTAATAAGTAAGAATTAATACGAAAACCACAACATACGAACGTTAGTTTGACAGACACTTAAAACAACATGGTGGGTGCTCGGTTTGTTTCTATTGTTCAATCACAACACATGGCTTGTGATGTCACGGAAAAATAGCTGTGTCGTCATGCGAACTCATAAATGCTGTGGAGTGAAAATAGACGAAAAACACTAACCGTCTTAAGCTCAGGACTGAAAACACAAAAAGCATCAATCTTGCAGCGAGACTAATAAAACGTAGGTGGTAATTTTACATCTCTGTTTGAAATGCACGCAGTTTAAGTGATACACCGCATTGAAGATCCCTTCAAAATTTGTTATTTTCCCTTTGCTGCACTGATGTGCCTGAAAACGTTACGTACGCCTGCTGAACATGATGCCTATAGATCAGTTGTTCCGAACTCGGGTGATAACTACCCCATGCACGCTAAAACGAAACTTCATGTGGGGTAAAAAGAAAAGGTTTCGATTGTGTTTCCGTCACGTTGCTAAATTATTTTTAAAAGATTATTACTATTATTAATTTTCATAGGAGCGTAAAATTGGTTACGTAACTTACCAATAATTAGCTTTTTTTGTCAGTTACTAGCGTTAACTCTGACACAATTTGACGAAGATGGTGAAGGTTATGGCTTGTGAAACGAATGTATGAACATCTTGCTCATATACTCATAGTACAACCGCAACACACATACTTTGTACCACCCATCGACAACAGTAAAACTGAGTCATACGCATCATATATGCATAATTATATCACGAAAATCCCTTCTCCAAGTTGTAGGCAGAGCCCGCAATGGATCAGAAAAAGCTTCGTTATACACGTTGCGACAGATGAACGAAGTGATTGACAGCCAAACACAACAGTAACTATGTAATGACTACTACATTCCTGTGGTGCCCACGCCGTTATTATTATTATTATTGATGGTAGTGGTTAGATACAAAGAATTTCCAGTGTGAAGTCTTCCAATTTCTGCCATTTCACAAGTAAGAAGTCCAGCGATCAGCTGATTTAGAAACTGCACGTATAGTGTACAAATTTTAACTTTTCAAAAAAGGTTCAAATGGCTCTAAGCACTATGGGACTTAACATCTGAGGTCATCAGTCCACTAGACTTAGAACTACTTAAAACTGACTAACCTAAGGACATCACACACATCCATACCCGAGGCAGGATTCGAACCCACAACTGTAGCACCAGCGCGGTTCCTGACTGAAGTGCCTAGAACCGCTCGGCCACATCGGCCGGCTTTTGTTAGTTTTAATTGGTAGTGTAGGGTCGGGATGCAGCAGGTGTCATTACAGACAGAAGTGTTGCAGAGGAAGAATGTTTTGTAACAAATGTCTATCGTCAATGCGAAAAGTTAGTCACATCCTTCCCCAGTATGGAAACCACGATCGGCGACTGCGCTTCGTAGAACGAGAGTCTGACCAACCTAAAGCTGTTAGCATTCACTTTTACAACACACCTTCACAATAGGTTTAGGTGTAATCACCAAAACCAAGGCGTCATTCACTTTGCATAATTTATTCTTCAGTCAAACTAATGATCCGATGCGCGACTGCATGCTAGTATATACGGTACATGTCTCTCCATCTCTGTGTAATTATTGCAACCCATACCTATCCGAACCAGGCCTATATTATGCAGGCTTTGGTATCCCTCTACAATTGTCTACCCACCACGCTTACTCCATTTATCTAATTAACTATCAATTGATGTTCCAATTTATTTACGTTTAATGTATCACTCCTTTTAATTACGATGTTCGATAAAGCACTTTTATGAAAGCAGAATACGCATTCCCCATTCGACACGACACCTTTTCATTAGTTATCCGATCTACCTACGTAATCTTCAACATTCATCTGTAGTACTGTAGTCCAATCTTTTCTGTGCACTGTTTGTCATCCACATTTCACTCCTATATAAATCTGTACTACGGACAAGTAATTTGAAGAAGGTCTTCAAGACCCAGATTTTTTTTTTTTTTTTTTTACATTTGCAGTTAATGTACCTGGTGCCTCAAGAAGATTCATTCGTCCTTATAGGACTATCTTCTATGAAGGCAGAAATTTTAGGTAGGTTTTAACTTATGCATAGGACTCCAAAGATATTCGCTTTTGAAAAGGCATATTTTTTTACTCATGGTTCTTACAGCTGACTTCCTATCCATACTTGTCAAACTAGATCGGCAAACATGTAAATACCTCTATGAATGAATTATCACTGTTTGTTCTTCATCTGTAATATCAACGTACGCCCAGTATCCTTGTAAAATTGCCCTCCTCCTCCTTCTCATTCTTTTTCTTCTCCTTCTTTTCCACCATTACTACTACTGTTACGAACATACAAAACCATGGGGTAAAGTCTTGGAAATTGGATGAAATTTTCTGAAAACAAGTATTAATGTTTGTTAGAGAAACTATTCCTTCTGCTGCTAATTTTAATTTCCTATCCTTTCTTCTTCTGCTGTCGTCAGTTATTTTCCTATCCCACAAGTCTGCTACTGTCAGCATCTCATTTCATATTCTAATTCCATGAGCAACAAGCGACTTAATTCTGTGGCGCTTCACAAGCCATTGATTACTTCTACTGACATTCATCGTATAACCTCTACTGAGGACACCATTCCTTCCAACTCTCTTGCGTCTCCTTTGCTGTCTCTGATAGATTTCCTTTGCCAGGGTCACACCTACTGTCTGTACTTTTTTTTACCTTTGAGTAATTTATCCTTAGTTTATTTTGCTGTTTGGTATATATATCCATAGATACTTTAAAACTGTATGTGTGTATGTATGTTCCTCATCCGCTCCTAACCACTGGAGCGAAATAAGCCAAACTTAGTACACACATCACTTACTGTCTGGAAAGGACCACTGTGGGCGTAAATACCAACTCCCTTTCAAAGGGGTGGGGGTGAAACAGTATAGTAGCTCGTGATGCTCAAATAGGCAGATAATAATCATCCAGTATTTGAGAATGAAATCACTTAGTGACTTGCAACAGACTTTACACATAATTTCAAACGAGACTTTTTCTCGCTCACGCTCTCCACAAAACGATGAAAGGAAGAAAGTTTCCCGCTAACTACATTTTCACTTTTTACGCATTACCACTGCAGTAACAGGCGTGACGTTACATTTTATTGCTACTTTACTACTAACCCCACTCGCAACACATTTTGCACGTATTATACACATATTCCTTTGAATGTACCTGCAAAAATATGTGATTGTGATGTCATAAACATAGAGCTGCGTGAAAGCGAAACAGCAGGGCGAAATTCATTGTAGATACAGGTGAAATATGTTAAAAAATAGGTGACAAGTAAGTACGTGGGTAAAGCCACTCCTAAAGCAAATCGATCTCAAGCAAAATTGGTGCACAAATTAGCTTTTATCTGGAAAGGAAGACAGTGGTGGTGGGGAGGGTGGGGGGTGGGGGGCAGAACCAAGAACTTCCAACTAAGATGGAGCTGATAGTGTTGAAAGGTAAGGAAGAGGAGGACATGGGAAGTCAAAGAGGGGGAAAGAGGAGATGAACAGAGAGGGAGAGGGAGAAATTGACAGACAAAGAGAAGAGGGGGAGATGGACAGAGAGATGGAGGAGGAGCAGATGGAAAGAGTGAGATGGAGTAGATACACTTGGAGAGGGGTAAGAAGACATGGACATAGAGAGGGGAACGAAAAGATGGACAATGAGTGGGGAGAGGAATAGGTGGACGTGAAGAGGGGAGAGCATGAGATGCGCAGAGGAGAAGGAGCAGATGGACAGAGGGGGAGGAACAATATGGAATGAGAGAGAGGGGGACGGAGGAGAAGAACTAATAGCTTCTAAATAAAATAAAATGGGAGATATTCTACAAGCCTGTCTCACTCCTTCCTCAACCATGGCCTTACTTTCATATCCCTCGACACTTACAACTTCCTGTCCAAGTCGTAGTTAATCTTTCTCTCGCTGCAGTTTATGCGTTATACCTTCTGAATTTCAAAAAGTGTTTTCCAGCCAACATTATTAAACTATTTATGTAATTTTACAAAGGCTTCAAATGTGGGATTCTCAACCTTCAATGTGTCTTCTAAGATATGTCTTTTGATCAGTACTGTCTTGCGTATTACTGTATTTTATCTTTCATTCAAAGCTATTTTACGTTAGAAATATGAAATGCGGCCTATGTATTACTGGTCGGGTACAATTCGATGAAGAATTCAGTATTAAGTCACACTTTACTGGTAAGCTGGACTCTTTATTCTGAGGTGAACGTTTTGCCTACTGGAAAATCTGAGACCGTCCGGAGTTGCTCTAAACCACGTATTCTGTCATGCCGCATGGTAATGACAAACTGTTGGACTTTAATAGTCCTTGCAGTATACGCAGCAGCAACAAAACCTGAGGGGCGTTCAGTCTATCAGGTACCGAGGTATATCAGCGTGTACCGAACGTCACACTATCTATAGTGCCTTTCTAAGGTAAGTACTGTAGAATGAATCTAGTAGTTGGTGTATCTCATATATGCCTGTTCTGAAGTTCTTTACTTGGTAGGATCCGCTGAAGTTCTTACGTAAGTAAGGTCTTCCTATACAAAATGAATCACCGCAGCATCTGCTCTAAGCCGCATCTTTCCAATGGTACAGCGTCATTTGATCGGTGATAATAACTAGATATCCCTTGTACAGCGTTACTGGAAAGTGCAATGACTGTGAATTAAAACACTACCCTTCTGTGCTTCCCAAAGTTCTGAAACAATGAAAAACATTGAAACGTTTTACGCGTCAAAGGCCAGTTTTCAACGCTGCATGCACATTCAGACTTTTTGTTTCACATTAGCAATTATGTAAACACGAGTACCATAGAGCCATTACCCTCGTTTAAGTGAAAGTTTACGCAAACCTACCAGGGCTATTTTGTAAAAACCCCACATTTGTTTCTGTTTACTGCACTGCGAAAATGGGATAATCATGTTTGGTCACAAACAACCGCTAACATTATTAAACTGCCCGCCACTTGGATTATTTTGAACGCATTTCTCTAATTAATGCGGTCATAAACGCAGCAACGTTCGGTATATCCATCGCCGCGTTTGCAGTGTCAGTTCACAGCTCCGCTGGTATGACGTGACAGGCATTCGCCAAACGATTTTCTCTTACTAATTATTGTAAAACGCTTCTGTCGAGTTTCAAGACGAGTACAGAGAAAGTTCTGGAATGAAACCACTAGCGGCACGATATCTCGTACACGTTTACACTACTTTACTTCATTGTCTTCTTCTTTCGTACGTATCAAACAAATTGCAGCGAAATTCAGGAAGATCTGCAGCGGATAGGCACTTGGTGCAGGGAGTGGCAACTGACCCTTAACATAGACAAACGTAATACATTGCGAATACATAGAAAGAAGGATCCTTTATTGTATGGTTATATGATAGCGGAACCCACAATTGTAGCAGTTACTTCTGTAAAATATCTTTGAGTATGCGTACGGAACGATTTGATGTGGAATTATCATATAAAATTAATTGTTGGTAAGGCGGGTGCCAAGATGAGATTCATTGAGAGAGTCCTTAGAAAAAGTAGTCCATCAACAAAGGAGGTGGCTTACAAAACACTCATTCGACCTATACTTGAGTATTGCTTATCAGTGTGGGAAACGTACCAGGTCAGGTTGACAGACGAGACAGAGAAGATCCAAAGAAGAGCGGCGCGTTTCGTCACAGGGTTATTTGGTAAGCGTGACAGCGTGATTGCGTTACGGAGATGTTTAGCAAACTCAGGTGGCAGACTCTGCGTTCTGCATCGCGGTGTAGCTTGCTGTCCAGGTTTCGAGAGGGTGCGATTCTGGATGAGGTGTCGCATATAATTCTTCCCTCTACTTATACCTCCAGAGGAGATCACGAATGTAAAATTAGAGATTCGAGCGCGCACGGTGGCTTTCCGGCAGTCGTTCTTCCCGCGAGGCATACTCGACTGGAACAGGAAAGGGAGGTAATGACAGCGCACGTAAAGTGCCCTCCACCACACACCGTTGGGTGGCTTACGGACAATAAATGTAGATGTAGATGCAGATTTTGATGGCATTCAAATGACCACAGTGCATTGAAATTAGTACGTAAAATAGAGGCAGAGCTATCTACAAGCAGCATCAGACGTAACGTCACTATAACTAACTCCGTCTTTGTTGTTGTTGTTGTTGTTGTTGTGGTCTTCAGTCCTGAGACTGGTTTGATGCAGCTCTCCATGCTACCCTATCCCGTGCAAGCTTCTTCATCTCCCAGTACTTACTGCAACCCACATCCTTCTGAATCTGCGTAGTGTATTCATCTCTTGGTCTCTCTGTACGATTTTTACCCTCCATGCTGCCCTCCAACCCTAAATTTGTGAGCCCTTGATGCCTCAGAACATGTCCTACTAAACGGTCCCTTCTTTTTGTCAAGTTGTGCCACATACTCCTCTTCTCCCCAAATCTATTCAATACTTCATCATTAGTTACGTGATCTACCCATCTAATCTTCAACATTCTCCTTTAGCACCACATTTCGAAAGCTTCTATTCTCTTCTCGTCCAAACTATTTATCGTCCATGTTTCACTTCCATACATGGCTACACTCTATACAAATACTTTCAGAAACGAATTCCTGACACTTAAATCTATACTCGATGTTAACAAATATCTCTTCTTCAGAAACGCTTTCCTCGCCATTGCCAGTCTACATTTTATATCTTCTCTACTTCGACCATCATCAGTTATTTTGCTCCCCAAATAGCAAAATACTTTTACTATTTTAAGTGTCTCATTTCCTAATCTAATTCCCTCAGCATCACCTGACTTAATTCGACTACATTCCATTATCTTCGTTTTGCTTTTGTTGATGTGCATCTTATATCCTCCTTTCAAGACACTGTCCATTCCGTTCAACTGCTCTTCCAAGTCCTTTGCTGTCTCTGATAGAATTACAATGTCATCGGCGAACCTAAAAGTTTTTATTTCTTCTCCATGGATTTTAATACCCACTCCGAACTTTTCTTTTGTTTTCTTTACTGCTTGCTCAATATACAGATTGAATAACATCGGGGAGAGGCTACAACCCTGTCTCACTCCCTTCATAACCACTGCTTCCCTTTCATACCCCTTGACTCTTATAACTGCCATCTGGTTTCTGTACAAATTGTAAATAGCCTTTCGGTCCTTGTATTTTACCCCTTCCACCTTTAGAATTTGAAAGAGAGTATTCCAGTCGACAATGTCAAAAGCTTTCTCTAAGTCTACAAATGGAAGTAACGTAGGTTTGCCTTTCCTTAATCTTTCTCCTAAGATAAGTCGTAAGGTCAGTATTGCCTCACGTGTTCCAATATTTCTACGGAATCCAAACTGATCTTCCCCGAGGTCGGCTTCTACCAGGTTTTCCATTCGTCTGTAAAGAATTCACGTTAATATTTTGCAGCCGTGACTTATTAAACTAATAGTTCGATAATTTTCGCAACTGTCAACACCTGCTTTCTTTGGGATTGGAATTATTACATTCTTCTTGAAGTTTGAAGTTATTTCGACTGTTTCATACATCTTGCTCACCAGATGGTAGAGTTTTGTCAGGACTGGCTCTCCCAAGGCCATCAGTAGTTCTAATGGAATGTTGTCTACTCCCGGGGCCTTGTTTCGACACAGGTCTTTCAGTGCTCTGTCGAACTCTTCACGCAGTATCCTTTCTCCCATTTCATCTTCATCTACATCCTCTTCCATTTCCATAATATTGTCCTCAAGTGCATCGCCCTTGTATAGACCCACTATATACTCCTTCCACCATTCTGCTTTCCCTTCTTTGCTTAGAACTGGGTTTCCATCTGAGCTCTTGATATTCATACAAGTGGTTCTCTTTTCTCCAAAGGTATCTTTAATTTTCCTGTAGGCAGTATCTGTCTTACCCCTAGTGAGATAAGCCTCTACATCCTTACATTTGTCCTCTAGCCATCCCTGCTTAGCCATTTTGCACTTCCTGTCGATCTCATTTTTGAGACGTCTGTATTCCTTTTTGCCTGCTTCATTTACTACATTTTTATATTTTCTCCTTTCATTAATTAAATTCAATATTTCTTCTGTTACCCAAGGATTTCTACTAGCCCTCGTCTTTTTACCTACTTGATTCTCTGCTGCCTTCACTTCTTCATCCCTCAGAGCTACCCATTCTTCTTCTACTGTACTTCTTTACCCCATTCCTGTCAATAGTTCCCTTATGCTCTCCCTGAAACTCTGTACAACCTCTGGTTCTTTATCCAGAATGAGATTTTCACTCTGCAGCGGAGTGTGCGCTGATATGAAACTTCCTGGCAGATTAAAACTGTGTGCCCGACCGAGACTCGAACTCGGGACCTTTGCCTTTCGCGGGCAAGTGAAACACTTTTTAATGTCGTAGAGGCAGTAATCGTTCTCAGCACTCGTGCAATAGGGCATTGCATAAGCGCGAATCACACGAATGTCAGAAAAATCCATCACGTGCCATTGTTAATCCATTTGACTCAAAGCGTAGGCATAACCTGGAAGCAGATGATTATACATGTAGAGCACAGTTTTCGCAGTGGTTGCTTGGACAGTGCCAAATGCGTCATATACTTCCGTTCTCCGTGCTGTTTCCAGACGAAGCAATGTTCGAGCGTGATGGGTTCTTCAACATCCAAAATTCGCCAGTTTCGAGTGAGGTTAATCCACTAGTGCTCATCGAGTGTAGTTCCACGTGAAAGTGTGGCAAGGTTTGGTGGTGACTGTTTAATTGGACCATATCTCCTGCTTAGCCCATCAAATGACAGGCATTATTGCAATTTCTCGCCAGAGTACTACCAGAGTAGCTGGATCACGTGCCACTAGCTACAAGACAGCGCTCGTGGCTCCACCATGACGGGGCGTTGGAACGTTTCAGTCGCTCTGTGAGTCGATTCTTGAATCGGCAGTTTCCAGAAATGGGGATTAGCAATGATGGTCGTATAACTAGACCTGCTCGATCCCCTGATCTGCCCCCCCACGGGATTTTTTTTTTTAGGAGAGATGTATAACCTTGTTTAAGGGGCTCCGGAAAGGCTCAAAATCATGAAAAGTTCAATTTTTACTTTTTTGCGTTTTCTGAATCTGCAGACTATTACCTTTTAATAGATATATAATTTATTCAATTCCGAAGACTACAACTATTTTTAAATTTTTTTTGAAATGTGTTCTACATGGGCGTGACCCACTGTGGCGCTGTTAAACTGCTGTCAAATGGTGTTATTATTAACGTCCGTGTTCATCAGGTACATTTTAGTGATGTGAGATAAAGTATGTGTTGTGGCTAAACCTATTTTCAGAGACTTAGCAGCACCTGAACTGTTGAAAAAGTGTATTCACGGAAAAACTCAAAACCCCAATGAAAGTGTAAATAGTGTTATATGGTCGAGAATCCCTAAGACTGTATTTGTTGGAATAGAAACACTTCACTTTGGTGTGTATGATGCTGTTGCGACTTTCAATGATGACAACATTGTAAGGTGCAAGGTATTTAGAAATATGGGAATGAAGATAAGTTCTAACATGGTACGAGCGATGCTTGCTTTAGACAAGGAACGCCTTCAGGCTGCAGACAGGGCTGTAAAGAGTCTAGAAATACAAGCAAGAGTAAACAGGAGGAGGAACAAGAGGAAGCTGGAGGAGGAGTTTGCAGAGGATGAAGATAATCCATCCTATGGACCTGGAATGTACTAAAAAGTTAATCCAATCTTTGTCGCTCGATTCCCAAAACTTTTATTTTCTCATACTAATTACATGTTTTCTACGGATCTTCCAAACATATTTGTTTCAAACTTTCAGGAAATGTTACACAGTACCTTCTGCATAATTTAACACAGCCTTTTTCCAAAAAACTGTATATTTTTGAATATATAAATAAAAAATTGCAAAAAAATGTTGTGAATTTTCATTACAATTGAAAAAATCATCTTTAATAACTGAACTAAAATTTTGTAAAATCCCTGTGTTAAGTTGTAGCCCATATTCCAATAAATAATCTGTAAAAAGTTCAACTTCCTACCTCAAATACTTTGTGAGGAAAGATGTAATTTATAAGCGTTATTTTAACATTGCAAGTATAGGGCGTTCCGGAGCCCCTTAATCAGAAGATGATCTGTTTGTCCGATAGTTAGTAGTAGCAGCGGTAGGAATTAAGGACACTCTTGCAGCCTTTGACCGTGCTGGACATAACGTGATCCTCCGTTCTAACCTCTGATTACAAGTCAGTGGAGCCGTTTCTGAACCTCTACTGTAATTAAGGTAACGGTGTGTTAATGTTGTTGTGTCTTGGTAATAAAGAATTAAAACTTGTTTGTGTTACTTTTTGTCATTACAGGAAAATACATTAGAAAAAATGTGTTTTGTCCCATGCAACCTCAGTGAGTTTGTTGGGTTAATTAATTTTCATCCAGATAAAACTCCCTCTACCGGTTTGAAAAAATCACAGGAAAAGATGACATGAGAGATATTTGTTTCGGTGTCTAGCGCAACCTCACAGAGTTTGTCGGTTTCAATAATTTTCACACTGTATAGGGTGTTTCAAAATTTCTATTACAGGCTTCTATTTAATGTAGAGGAGAGTCAGTGGATAATGTTTCTATAAAGGATCACATGACCGAAAATTTTTCGTTTCGATGTAAAACACGTTTGTAGATCGGATCACTTTCAAAATCTTCCGCTTCACCGTAAAAACATAGTGGAGACCATGAGGCCTGGCCTGCGTGCTCTAAAGGAGGTGCTCCACGTAGTGGCCTTGTTGTTCTTTGCACGAAGTATATCTGAGACGAATTTCATCCACGTGGTCCAGAAGCCATGGTGCGCGTTCTCGGAGCGCCACAATCAACTCTTGTTGGGAAAGTACCAAGTTCCCGTAGAAGTTACTGTAATCGGCCATTACGTACAGTAACGAGAAAGGGCTGCTTTGAAAGCAACCCGCTATTATTATTTTATATCCAAACGAAGCATTTTCAGACACGGGTTCTATGTCAGAACTTTATTAAGTCCCCTCCACAGCACAAAGAAGCTTGTGACAGGTTCTGTGAAACACCTTGCACACAGCGTTAGGCAGCTAACACTGGCCACACCAAGCATATCCAGACTGAATAAAGGTACCGAGGTGCGGTTTTAGCCAATCTGTGGCGTGCAATATAATGAATATCCTGATATGAAACTTCCTGGCAGATTGAAACTGTGTGCCCGACCGAGACTCGAACTCGGGACCTTTGCCTTTCGCGGGCAAGTGCTCTACCATCTGAGCTACCGAAGCACGACTCTCGCCCGGCCCTCGCAGCTTTACTTCTGCCAGTATCTCGTCTCCTACCTTCCGAACTTTACAGGAGCTCTCCTGCGAACCTTGCAGAACTAGCACTCCTGATAAGAGGCAAAGGTCCCGAGTTCGGGTCTCGGTCGGGCACACAGTTTTAATCTGCCAGGAAGTTTCATATCAGCGCACTCTCCGCTGCAGAGTGAAAATCTCATTCTGGAAACATCCCCCATGCTGTGGCTAAGCCATGTCTCCACTGTATCCTTTCTTTCAGGAGTGCTAGTTCTGCAAGTTGCTGTTGCGAGTTTCAATGATGGCAACATTGTAAGGTGCAAGGTATTTAGAAATATGGGAATGAAGATAGGTTCTAACATGGTACGAGCGATGCTTGCTTTAGACAAGGAACGCCTTCGGGCTGCAGACAGGGCTGTAAAGAGTAAACAGGAGGAGGAACAAGAGGAAGCTGGAGGAGGAGTTTGCAGAGGATGAAGATAATCCATCCTATGGACCTGGAATGCACTAAAAAGTTAATCCAATCTTTGTCGGTCGATTCCCAAAACTATTATTTTCTCATACTAATTACATGTTTTCTAAGGATCTTCCAAACATATTTGTTTCAAACTTTCAGTAAATGTTACACAGTACCTTCTGCATAATTTAACACAGCCTTTTTCCAAAAAACTGTATATTTTTGAATATGTAAATAAAAAATTGCAAAAAAATGTTGCGAATTTTCATTACAATTGAAAAAAATCATCTTTAATAACTGAACAAAAATTTTGTAAAATCCCTGTGTTAAGTTGTAGCCCATATTCCAATAAATAATCTGTAAAAAGTTCAACTTCCTACCTCAAATACTTTGTGAGGAAAGATGTAATTTATAAGCGTTATTTTAACATTGCAAGTATAGAGCGTTCCGGAGCCCCTTAAACAACAAGCAAATAGCAAGGAATACGCAATGCTGGCACTTAGACTAATAACACACCACACGCCGGAAGAAATGGTGCCGCATCACACTAGTATATATGAAACGTCGTGTCATATCGAATACTCCTGGGAATGACCAAGTAAAGCCGAGACGGACTGGGTCTTCAGCCAGCACGCAACTCACGCACCGTGCACGCCGTGACACGCTGTTCTAAGAAATCTTCAGCGTGGTAACATGTATCAGTACGGGCATTGATCAAACAGTGTCAAGATACCATCGTCACAAAACATTGTTCGGTCGCCAGAAGAAGAGGTTCCACATAGATCTGCTCTGTTATACCAAATGTAAGCAAACATGTTGCTCGGATACGGCTATCGTGTTACTTGCGCGCTTGAAGCCAATCGGTAAGTGTTCTGGTATTATAGCAATCAGATAACTTGCTCGTAAAGCTACTGAGACAGCCAAAATGTAATAAGACTGTAGAAAAAGTGATATCGCTTATGGCGAATGTCAAGTGGCAATTAGAGTAGCGGTGCGGTTGTATGCTGACGGGCATCCAGATCGTGCCAAGCAATCACGACCTGTATCTGCGAACATTAGAAAACAAATTCTAGAAGCTGGAAGTATGGAGAATACCCTACGCCAACTAAAAAGAGGAGCAACTGATGAAAGAAATGAAACTAGCGTTTTAGCAGAAGTGACTTACAATTTAAATGTGACTGAGGCGCACCTTGGAAGTATGAGATGGGTCAACAAAAAGAGTCTTCTGAGAGCCCTGTGTTCCATTGCATTTCATCCTCTTCACATTTCGCTGCAGCTACAGCTTCTTGGCAACGACTTCCAAAACAGGTTACAGTTCCCTGAATACTATCCACCAAAAGTGCAAAGGGTTCGGCGCATCTTGAAACGTCCCCTTTGAATAATTTATACACGACAGTGCTTAAACTGGCACACAATATTTTTTAGCGCAACGCAATCTGACTTTCAATAATCCCTACAAAAGAATGGCCCTGACTAACATTAAACTATACCTTTCACAAATAACTTACCTCACAAAATTCTTCATTACTCGAACTACTGCAATACAGCGAGCGCCACTATTGCCAGCTAAATAAAAGATTCAAACTACGGAAGGTACTAACTACTGATAGGGATAGTTAGCAAATGAAATATATTAATAGAGAACAAACAATGTATTTACCTTAATAGACATAATATATATAGCAGTTCATGACAAATTACAAAACTCCGCCATCTCTCTCCCCACATCCACCACTGCTGGCGGCTCACCTCCAACTGCGCAACGCTACGCGCTGTTCACATCCAGCTGCCGCTGCCCAACACTACAATGGCAGACAACAATGCAAACTAGCCACAGACTGCACACAGCACAGCCAGTGATTTTCATATAGAGCGCTACGTAACGTTGCCAATAAGAAAACATAAACAGCCTATTTACATAAAGAAAACATAAACAGCCTACTTACAATCTATGCAAAATTTTGTTTAAGGAAGGAGCATCGATCTCAAACCTTGGGCAAGTTAGTCTTTGCAATATGCACTAATCATCAGTTGGAAATCCACGCTGACTCAAAGAAGTGGATAAGAACAACGCTCTTGTTCTATCAACGTTTGGTCCGTGTTGTTCAAGACCCGCATCATTGGTCCCTGTTTCATTTATGGGAATCTAAATACATTCCAGTATTTCGAGTTCCTAAGATATGTTGCTGCCGTAGTTACTGGGACACATCCCACGGGAAGTAATGCAACCAGTGTGCCGACATGAGGAATGTCCTTCCCATACCGCACATGTAAGGACGGACCCTCCTAAGAGAATGCTGGAACCGTCATCCAGGAAACGCAAAACGACCTGGACTCTCATCAAACTTAACACTCCTATACTTTTATCTGTGGCGAAAACTAAAACAAGAAGTCCGTTAGGAAATACCGACGATTTCCGAAGGCATGAAGTGCCTTATAACAGGGGATGTGCCACTGTGAGCTCCAGGTGAAATTCAACGTGCAGTGTTGTTTCTCCAGAATCACTTTTATAGCGCACTGCAATGCTCAAGGTCGACATTTTTCGCACTTGGTACGATAGCTGCGATTGTAAACACACGAACGGTACCTGAGTTAAGGGTCTGCATACATATGGTATAACAGAGCAGGCGTCTGAGGTACCTCTTTCCCTGACTGCTGAACAACTGTTTGCAGCGCTATTATCTTGATACCATTTGATCAAGTCCCATACACGTCATGCCGCTGAAGCTGTCGAAGAAGCTTCTTTCAAATGCCACAGAAAACAGTATACAGTTCCATTCGAAGAAAAAAGATAAACAAAGTCGGTGCCGTAATTCGGCGACTATAAATGTTAAAAATTACTTCCGAACCTTATTCGCCGTATTAACAGCTGTAACTTGACGAAAACCGCATCTTGACATGTTTATTCAATCTGGATATATTTGGGGTGGCCTGTCTTAGCTGCTGGCCGCGCGGTCTCAGGCGCCTTGTCACGGTCCGCGCGGCTTCCCCCGTCGGAGGTTCGAGTCCTCCCTCGGGTATGAACGTGTGTGTTGTCCTTAGCGTAAGTTAGTTTAAGTTAGATTAAATAGTGTGTAAGCTTAGGCACCGATGACCTCAGCAGTTTTGTCCCTTAAGACCTTACCACAAATATCCAGTATTTCTTAGCTACTTCACCCCGTATGTGTGTAAACTGAGGTTAAGACAAATTTTCTTATTTGTTGAAAATTCCTTATTTGTGTTACATCTTATCAGTAGAGAGTTTTCGAGAAAATTATTTGCAGAGAGTGTTTTTCACCAGGATAAGGTTGAAAAATAATATCGGTAGCCCACTTCAAAACAAAAGATACATTTTTCGGTACTATCTGAAAATGTAGCCTAGGCAGAAACAAAGGTAGTCTCTTGGAACAGATGCCTTCAGGACGAGTTTAATAATCTCTGCACAGGAAACCAAATTTTATCATTACCTTAAAATGCACCGCAAGTTCTACAAAAAGGTATAAGTCAAATAGTAAAGGTAGACAACTTCAAGCAGCTATGTGATAAATTTCAAGAAAATGAGTTAGAAAAATTTCTTATAAATAAAAGAACACTGCAGGGAAAATAGAACGCCAAAAATATTTACTGTTAAGTATTACATTTCAAGCAAATCCAAACTGATGCATTAGAACACAGTAGTGGATTCAGAATGGTTCAGCAGAAGTGAATGCCCAGCGCAGAATTATAAATCAGACGAATTAGAGATATTAGAGACAAGAATCACAACAAAATATTAGGTGCACTGATAAGCAAAGAAGCCTGGTAGTTAAAAGGTATTCGTGAAATATATCAGGAATTCGATAAAAATCACAGAATGAAGGAACGGAGAAAAGATATTTGTGGACATTTATAGAAGGTGACGGTGACAAAACAGATCTTTAAGTATCCCTGGAAGAAGAAACTAACAAACTTGACGGTGAAGACAAAAAGAGGTTCAAGAAGATGCACAACACAAAAGCAGAAGAGGCAGCAGAAACACATTTTCAGTTGGTATTGTTATATTTAGAAGAATTCAAAGGCAGGAACAGTTCGACGTCAAACGCGAAATTGTCTGAGGAAAGAAAATAAGACACTTGGTGAGAAGGAGTTAAAATTGTCGCGTGGTCTCCACTTGGCCAATACGGAAGGCAAAATGGAGAAATTTAATTGTAAACAAGGTGAACATATGAAATAAAAAACCATTGTTGTATAAGGAATCTCGGTTGCTAACTCAGGCAGGTTGAGGGCAGAGGGGTTTCGAGATCGCTCCTGAAGGAACATAGTAGTTACTGCCATAGAGTATAAGGTATGTAGACCGATTCTCCACGTGGTCTGGTAATGAAGCAGGTTCTATCTCGATTTATTCTTTGATGAACACTATATGCAAAATCTGATATGTTTCAAGTGATATTCACATATGCTGTACACATTAAGTTGACGTTCTGGTCAGCACAGTACATACAAAATATGTGATCAGGCTATGACGATTGCTTTCTCGTATGAAGACAAAGAAGTCTCATATGCATATACACTACCTGGTAAAATATTTAGCACCCGTAAGACGTGGGCGGAAGTCAATGTATGAAAGTCAGTCAAATGAAAACGGAATACCCGCCAGATCGGGACCATGAAATTTTTCCATAGAACAGCAGTCACCAGACCCGTTAAGACAATTATCCTATCGGAACACGAGACGATCAGTGCCTGTTTCGTAGAACACTGTCGGCCACAACCGCACCCACTCCTTCACTCCCTCATCCAACTGAAACTGACGACCACGAAGGTCTTCCTTCAGGTCACCAACGATGTGAAAATCACACGGTGACAGGTACTGGTTGTAAGGAGGATACTGCAGAGTTTCCAAACCAAATTGCTGAAGGGTAACCATCGTCCGATTGGCAGTGTTTGGTAGGACGTTACCGTGCAACAGGATGATTCTGTCCGACAGTGTTCCGACCGACCGAGGGCAAACGGCAAAGACAACAGTGGAAACATCCCACATCTCTCCCGCCAAAGGGATCCAAAGCTGTTCGCACAAGTTCCGGTAAGGTCATGATGATCTTCTTCTTCGAGTGCAGGGGCTCTCTGCTCTTCGATTTCCTCGAGCGTGGAGCGGCAGTCAGGAATCTTTACAGAAACTGCGAGGCGTCATAAAGTCAAAACGGCCGGAATGTTGTCGGGTGGAAGGACCCAGTAGCACGATAACATCGTTCCGACACTGCCAAATGGACGAAGGCTATGCTTGAACGATTTAATTGCGAAACACAGCAACATCCTCCGTATAGGCCGGATCTTTCAACGTGTAATGTTCACATATTTGGCTACCTCAAGAAAGACATAGGTGAACATCGGTTGCATTCGGACAAGGAAGTGAAAAAGTGGATGCGGTTGAGGATCCGTCAGCGGCCGACAGCATTCTATGAGACAGGAATTGATCGTCTCGTCTTCCGGTGGGATAGATATGTTAACGCATCTGGTGACTACTTTCGAATGGAACAGTTCCATGGTCCCATTATGACGGGGGTTCGGTTTTCATTTGACTGCCCCTAATAACTTCGTGTACATATACAGTTGTTGTTGTTGTGGTCTTCAGTCCTGAGACTGGTTTGATGCAGCTCTCCATGGTATTCTATCCTGTGCAAGATTCTTCATCTCCCAGTACCTACTGCAACCTACATCCTTCTGAATCTGCTTAGTGTATTCATCTCTTAGTCTCCCCCTACGATTTTTACCCTCCACGCTGCCCTCTAATACTAAATTGGTGATCCCTTGATGCCTCAGAACATGTCCTACCAACCGATCCCTTCTTCTGGTCAAGTTGTGCCACAAACTTCTCTTCTCCCCAATCCTATTCAATACTTCCTCATTAGTTGTGTAGTCTACCCATCTAATCTTCAGCATTCTTCTGTAGCACCACGTTTCGAAAGCTTCTATTCTCTTCTTGTCCAAACTATTTACCGTCCATGTTTCACTTCCATACATGGCTACACTCCATACAAATATTTTCAGAAACGAGTTCCTGACACTTAAATCTATACTCGATGTTAGCAAATTTCTCTTTTTCAGAAACGCTTTCCTTGCCATTGCCAGTCTACATTTTATATCCTCTCTACTTCGACCATCATGAGTTATTTTGCTCCCCAAATAGCAAAACTCCTTTACTACTTTAAGTGTCTCATTTCCTAATCTAATACCCTCAACATCGCCCGACTTAATTCGACTACATTACATTATCCTCGTTTTGCTTTTGTTGATGTTCATCTTATATCCTCCCTTCAAGACACCATCCATTCCGTTCAACTGCTCTTCCAAGTCCTTTGCTGTCTCTGATAGAATTACAATGTCATCGGCGAACCTCAAAGTTTTTATTTCTTCTCCATGGATTTTAATACCTACTCCGAATTTTTCTTTTGTTTCCTTTACTGCTTGCTCAATATACAGATTGAATAACATCGGGGAGAGGCTACAACCCTGTCTTACTCCCTTCCCAACCACTGCTTCCCTTTCATGTCCCTCGACTCTTATAACTGCCATCTGGTTTCTGTACAAATTGTAAATAGCCTTTCGCTCCCTGTATTTTACCCCTGCCACCTTTAGAATTTGAAAGAGAGTATTCTAGTCAAGTATCAGTCGGTATGTCTCGTCTTGCGGTGGGATGGATATGTTAACGCATCTGGTGACTACTTTCGAGTGGAACAGTTCCATGGTCCCGTTATGACGGGGGTTCGGTTTTCATTTGACTGCCCCTAATAACTTCGTGTACGTATACAGTATCAGTCAGTATGTACATTATGTAAACCCCCAGGCTGGAGTCAGTCCGTTGGTTTTGTCCCATCGCATCGACAAGCGCCGGCACGGAGATGAACAGCACAAGAGTAGAGGAGGCTGTGAGACGACGCCAGCCAATAGCCCGCTGACTACGACCGCACCACGACAGGGGCGGCCTCTACAAGAAGAGAATACAAGCGCCGCTCCTGCCAGCGTCGGCCGCACAGTAGCAGACCGGCTGTGAAGCGCTACGATAGCAGATATTACGATCAATATCCATTGCTTGTCTGGACATAGTATATAGAGTAACACACTGACTGTTTACCTGTCGCTCATCGCTTACGATCTTCCACCTGATAGTTTCCCTTCATCAGTATTAATCTCAACAAGCACCACATCTACAGCTCATTTGTCAGAGCCAGTACCTTTCAGTCCGTGTCCATGGTGCACGCTGAATCACGATACATCCGAGTCGAAGAGCGGAGACCTGCATATCAAGAGGGTTCACTGAATTCAGAAAAAAAGTTGCTGTCTACGTTTAGCCGTAACCCAATGACGCCTTAAAATGGTTAGAGTTGAAATGATCTGTGACCAGTAGAACGGCGACTAGAGTACGTCAGTCTGGTTTTGTGTTTAGGCCTGGTAGTGTATATAACGGCTGTGAACAGCGTCATAAGTTGAGCGATCACTATGAACGACACCAAGATGCCGTGCACCCGCATGAGACAGCGTTATCAGCACAAGAAAGAGTTTCTACATCTACATCTATACTCCGCGAGCCACCTTACGGTGTGTGGTGGAGGGTACTTATTGTACCACTATCTGATCTCCCCTTCCCTGTTCCATTCACGAATTGTGCGTGGGAAGAACGACTGCTTGTAAGTCTCCGTATTTGCTCTAATTTCTCGGATCTTTTCGTTGTGATCATTACGCGAGATATATGTGGGCGGTAGTAATATGTTGCCCATCTCTTCCCGGAATGTGCTCTCTCGTAATTTCGATAATAAACCTCTCCGTATTGCGTAACGCCTTTCTTGAAGTGTCCGCCACTGGAGCTTGTTCAGCATCTCCGTAACGCTCTCGCGCTGACTAAATGTCCCCATGACGAATCGCGCTGCTTTTCGCTGGATCATGTCTATCTCTTCTATTAATCCAACCTGGTAAGGGTCCCATACTGATGAGCAATACTCAAGAATCGGACGAACAAGCGTTTTGTAAGCTACTTCTTTCGTCGATGAGTCACATTTTCTTAGAATTCTTTCTATGAATCTCAACCTGGCGCCTGCTTTTCCCACTATTTGTTTTATGTGATCATTCCACTTCAGATCGCTCCGGATAGTAACTCCTAAGTATTTTACGGTCGTTACCGCTTCCAATGATTTACCACCTATGGCATAATCGTACTGGAATGGATTTCTGCCCCTATGTATGCGCATTATATTACATTTATCTACGTTTAGGGAAAGCTGCCAGCTGTCGCACCATGCATTAATCCTCTGCAGGTCTTCCTGGAGTACGTACGAGTCTTCTGATGTTGCTACTTTCTTGTAGACAACCGTGTCATCTGCAAATAGCCTCACGGAGCTACCGATGTTGTCAACTAAGTCATTTATGTATATTGTAAACAATAAAGGTCCTATCACGCTTCCTTGCGGTACTCCCGAAATTACCTCTACATCTGCAGATTTTGAACCGTTAAGAATGACATGTTGTGTTCTTTCTTCTAGGAAATCCTGAATCCAATCACAAACCTGGTCCGATATTCCGTAAGCTCGTATTTTTTTCACTAAACGTAAGTGCGGAACCGTATCAAATGCCTTCCTGAAGTCCAGGAATACGGCATCAATCTGCTCGCCAGTGTCTACGGCACTGTGAATTTCTTGGGCAAATAGGGCGAGCTGAGTTTCACATGATCTCTGTTTGCGGAATCCATGTTGGTTATGATGAAGGAGATTTGTATTATCTAAGAACGTCATAATACGAGAACACAAAACATGTTCCATTATTCTACAACAGATTGACGTAAGCGAAATAGGCCTATAATTATTCGCATCTGATTTATGACCCTTCTTGAAAATGGGAACGACCTGCGCTTTCTTCCAGTCGCTAGGTACTTTACGTTCTTCCAGCGATCTACGATAAATTGCTGATAGAAAGGGGGCAAGTTCTTTAGTTTGAAAGGGGCCTTATTGTGGGTCTTGATCTAGTCGGCTGGTCGTATAGCGCAGTGTCTGGATTTGTGTGGTATTTGAATGTGACAGTGGTAAGACGTTGTACTGCACGGAAAAATGAGTGAAGGCACTCTCATCACCAAAGGTTTCGGCCGAGCAACGTCTGAGTACCGCAATGAGATTCGGCGATTTGTACGCCAAGCGCATGGTAACCCCTGTATACCTGCACATGTCTTGGAGAGTTGTAGTGGTGTTATTACCGACGTCATCGTTTAGGAAATAACCAGGTAAGAGTTTCGGTCACGGCTGGTAGTGATTAAGGGAGCTCTGACGGAACAACGAGCAGCCTACAGCCTCTCCTTACCTCTCATGCGACGGTATCGTGGTGCCGTTTTCCAACAGGACAATGTGCGTCCACACATGAGACTTCTCCTATGAATTTCGCATAATTCTCTATGAACAGTTTGCATGATGCTAAGGTACACCTGTGGCCAGAAAAATCCCAAGATCCGTCCACCCTATAACATATGAGGGAACAGCTCCGAAGCCAACTCTGTCCCAACGCCAGTGTCCATATCAGGGACCAACTACAATAGCTGTGGGTCAGCTTGCCTCAGGAGAGAACACAAAGATTTTTTGACACCCTATCCAGCCGAATCAGTGCGTTCATCCACATCAGAAGGGATGAAAAGCCACGGTGGTTATTATGCTCATAGTCCCAAATTCCTTCAAAATTTCACTAGATTCTGTATCACTGAAGTAAGATCCGATACCCTCTCTACCAATGAATTTTCACGTCGTTTTCTTCTCCCCTTCTGAGTGATTCATTTCTTTTGTCAGTCAGTCTACAACCGCACATGGTATCTGAATTTTTATCGAAAAATTTTATAGGGGTTCCAAACAAAATTCAACCTGTTGTTAAACTCTGCCAGTCTTTTACCGGATATGCTTCAGACACTAATAAGAATCGCGTCGATAATGCATGACGTTACTGAAACACACTCTAGTCGAATTACATAAAATTATTAGGCCGTTGTCTGATATCGTTCAAATGGCTCTATGCACTACGGGACTTAACATCTGAGGCCATCAGTCCCCTAGACTTAGAACTACTTAAACCTAACTAACCTAAGGACATCACACACATCCATGCCCGAGGCAGGATTCGAACCTCCGACCGTAGCAGCAGCGTGGTTCCAGACTGAAGCGTCTAGAACCGCTCGGCCTGTCTGCCATGACGTACTGGTGAAGTTACTGGAAGATTTGCCTCTGTCACTGCATCAGCCAATACGTCAGCAACATGATGGCGCACCCTTGAATTTTGCAAGTAAGTCCGCGAAAATCTCATCCAAGCTTACAGTCAATGGTGAGTACATGAAGGTGGAACAACTGCTTGACGACCACGATCGCCTCTCGATTTTTTCTTATGGGGCCAAATGAAGAGTCTGGTACATCAAACTACTGTACAGTTGGAAGAAGGTGTTTTTATGTAAACATCTCTATACATAGGATAGAGGAGGACCAGTTACAATGGACTGCTCGTTCACTCTATTCCAGTCATAATGACCTTTGTTAATTGCAATTAACAGTATTAGTTCAAGCAAATAAAGATGTTTGAAGAGACACTGTGTCAGTTTATTACGGAACAATGAGAACCCTTAAGACCCTGGACGTGAGGCAATACTGACCTTACGACTTATCTTACAAGAAAGATTAAGGAAAGGCAAACCTACGTTTCTAGCATTTGTAGGCTTAGAGAAAGCTTTTGACAATGTTGACTGGGATACTCTCTTTCAAATTCTGAAGGTGGCAGAGGTAAAATATAGCGAGCGAAAGGCTATTTACAATTAGTACAGAAACCAGATGGCAGTTATAAGAGTCGAGGGACATGAAAGGGAAGCAGTGGTTAGAAAGGGAGTGAGACAGGGTTGTAGCCTCTCCCCGATGCTATTCAATCTGTATATTGAGCAAGCAGTAAAGGAAACAAAAGAAAAGTTCGGAGTAGGCATTAAAATCCAGGGAGAAGAAATAGAAACTTTGAGGTTCGCCGATTACATTGTAATTCTGTCAGAGACATCAAGGGACTTGGAAGAGCAGTTGAACGGAATGGACAGTGTCTTGAAAGGAGAGTATAATATGAATATCAACAAAATCAAAACGAGGATATTGGAATGTAGTCGAATTACGTCGGGTGATGCTGAAGGAATTAGATTAGGAAATGAGACACTTAAAGTAGTAACGGAGTTTTGTTATTTGGGGAGGAAAATAACTGATGATGGTCGAAGTAGAGAGGATATAAAATATAGACTGACAATGGCAAGGACAACGTTTCTGAAGAAGAGAATTTGTTACTACCGAGTATTTATTTAAGTGTCAGGAAGTCGTTTCCGAAAGTATTTGTATGGTGTGTAGCCATGTATGGAAGTGTAACATGGACGACAAGTAGTTTAGACAAGAAGAGAATAGATGCTTTCGAAATGTGGTGCTACAGAAGAATGTTGAAGATCAGATGGGTAGATCACATAACTAATGAGGAAGTATTGAATAGAACTGGGGAGAAGTGGAGTTTGTGGCACAACTTGACTAGAAGAAGGCATCGGTTGGTAGGGCATTTTCTGAGGCATCAAGGAATCACCAATTTAGTATTGGAGGGCAGCGTGGAGGGTAAAAATCGTAGAGGGAGACCAAGAGATGAGTAAGCTAAGCAGATTCAGAAGGATGTAGGCTGCAGTAGGTACTGGGAGATGAAGAAGCTTTCACAGGATAGAGTAGCATGGAAAGCTGCATCAAACCAGTCTCTGAAGACCACAACAACAACAACAACAAGAAGACCCTGGAAGTCTGTGATCCACCAATGTCTTATTTTTATTTTACGTATTTTATGGGCCTAAGTTGCAGGGTCATCAGTCCTGCGATTCAAAAGTTACTTGCCTATGTTACAGACTCCGCTATAAATGGGTGGATTTAGTCAGAGATGTCAAACTATAAAGCGAGGAAGCTAAATGCACACGCAGTAGAAGCCATAAAAGGGTAGGCCAAATCTAAAAACTGGAAAACCACAGGGATAAAATAGTGATCTTTGCACGGTGGTGCAGTCGTGGGACCCAGATATAGGAAACACGAAGAGGGGCCCCAACCACAATCACCTTGCCGCTGCTCCAGGAGGAAAGCAAATCCTTATAACTGAAACTAGAAGCCGCTTTCATGTAAAAAAACCGAGTACCAGGTCAACCATCAGTGAATGTCATTGAAGTAATTTGCTCAAGTGCAGAAACATTTCCGATGACATTCTGAGAATAGGCAAGTTTTTGGACAATTTTTAACAACTGAGAATCATAAAAAATTTATTTAAGCTGTAAGTAGGCAATTACGAATTTTTGTATGAGTTTATTCCAATCGTTTTTAGGAGATGACGACAGTTCCAGGTTTGTCCAAGCATTTTTAACACACTCCGTATTTCACCGTTTCTGTGTGTTTTCTACTTCGGCCTGGCCTCAAGGTATTGCATGCCTCCTTGTTTGTCAATAACTGTTATGAAAGAATTATTGGTATTTACACTCTTCTGTAGTGATAAAGAATTTTTTGTGTTCCTGGTCCCACTACGGTACCAGTTATTGTCCTCTTAATGCAGACCGCTGAAGTGCATCTGTCGATGGCTGCAACGATAAACCGTACCTTTTGACGCAGTCAGGTATATTTTATGAAGCTCCATGATACTGCATCCTCTAAGTTTTCACTTATAATCTCAAGAAACGCAGAAGGGCTCTTACCTTCTGCGTCTCGTGGTCGTAATTTAATATTAGCAAGGTTTGCTGTTTACATACCTTACACCTAGGAACTGTTTCTTTGCTCAGTGACTCTTGAACGCTTGTCACAACGTCTGTTTGCCTCACCTGTAATCAGAAAAGAAAATGTTTCATGAGCTACGTTTATACGCCTAAACTTAGTGTACCTATACATACTATTCTTCAGTTACGGTATTCAATACCAATTACTCTTTTATTCTTACGCACACGCATATAGCTGCTGACTTTAAGACACAGACTTAAGTAAGTTAGACGAATTTTTTTAAAAAAATTACGCACTAAGAGCTATTTGTTACTTTTTATCTTTGTTGCTTTCACTCAGTCAAATATTTTATTACCTAAATAGGGATTTGCTATATGTGGTTCCATTATACGCTCTCGTGAATTGAGTACTGCTGAAATGATTAACTCACACTTCGTTCCAATTCGTTAACTGACCGCAGACATTATTAGTAATTTTGATATTCGTTTATGGTTTGAATATTCATTGGTGTATTTATGAATTTTTTAATATGTGTGTAATTATTTAATTAATTAAGTATGTGATTAGTTGGCATAAGTGATCATTACGGTCATGAGCTCCCTTGTTAATGGAACCCATCGTTACATTTATTTTTGTATTTTCTGCTGGTCCATTCTTCACTCAGCCTGAAAATAAAGTGTACGGTATTCAGTGTTACCTCAAGAAAAACTACAAAGAGGTAGATGAACGCTTTTTGTCATTTTTTGAACTTTTCCCTTTCGTATATGAATAAATTTAGGAAATCTGTTTACGAAACATACTGACACACATTCTAGACAGTCTTCGTTCCTGGAACCATACTATGGCTTTTACATGATACCCACAGTAATCCACTTGATGATGATATCCACACCACTACAACTAAATCACAATAGTTATCCTCGCATCTGAAAAAAGCAATAACGCAGGCAAAATCTGCCGCAGGCACTGTGCTGAAAAGATGAATTCGCAGACAACATGCATGATATGTACAGAAAGCCAGCTTGATATACGGAATAGTTTCCTTTGTACAACATTTCGAGGTAAGCGCCTTATGTATGTTCCATTCAAACAAGTGAAATCCAATTTTTGGTTCAAACACTTGTATGCGAATTGTTATCCAAACCAAGTAACGCTTTCTTAACGGACGTACACATTGATATTCAAGAGTTAATACGTGGGCAGCTGAAATTCAAGGGGCCAGATTTCTTCTACAGGTAACTTGCTTCTACGTACCGGGCGTCCCGTAATTTCCGTTACAGACTTCTGGGACTTGTAGAGGTGACTGAGTAGATAATATTTTGAACTGGGATCCAGTCAGGAAGCGTACTGTTTCCGTTCTCCAACCATTTGAAAACATGTTTGTTACTCGATCACTTTTATTAGGTCTGACCCAGTATATCATCAGTTCTACAATTGCACTCATTAATAAACAAAGAAACTAAAACGAGGCTTAATCAGTTTTCGACAACTGTTGTTATTTACAGTACGACTTCTTCCAGTTCGGGTGTGCCTCGTCTCCATGAATCACCCCAGTCACGACTGCTGACGGTGAAGTTACCCCTTTCGGGAAGCCATTGCATAACTGTGGCGAGAAGGGTACGCAGCGGAGTCGGACGTTGGCGATAACGATCTTGATAACGACGAGGAGCAGCTCTTCGATTACCTTGAGAATCGCCGTACAGAAGGATCACGTCAGTCAGCGTATTCTGCAAATGTGTATTCAACCATTTTGCTCTTAACACTCACAGACAAGTGAATGAAGATCGGAGCAGGTGACAGAGGTAGTATGGACGTCAATTGACATCAGATGATTCGAAGTAAGCACCACCCCACTCCCACCATAACTACCTCGTTGCATACCTAACTAGCAAACATATTTTCAAAAGGCTGTACAACGGAAATGGAACGTTTCTGGACATTGTTTACAATTCAAAATATTGTCTCCTCAGTTCCCTCTAAAATCCTACAAGTTGATAATGGGATTTTCCGAACACACGATTTTTTCATGCAAAAATGAGTACCTGGATTGTTCTCGTGAATTGCAGCACCAACTACCAAGAACCAAAACAAATGTTTAAGACAGAATGTACGTAGTTTTTATGTTGAATCTGATTCTGCAATTAAAAATGGGGTTTCCCATTTGAAATTTTGAAGTTGCCTCCAATCTCACCCCCAGGGCACTGGGATGGCAGGCCGATTTTAGCACCAGCAGAGTCCCCCTCGAAAGTAATCAGCTTTTGACTCTACACAATTTTTCGTGTGAAGCTTATTTTTCCAGTTATTCTCGTTTGTCAACTTAAAATTTACACCCTGTATAACGAATGACATTGAAAATTTGCATGTCGCCATTTGCTTACGACCCACCTTAGTGAATACGCAATGTTAACTATTGTCAATTTAACTTACTGTAATAAATTCCATTAATACGATTTTCTTGAAGTGTTGTCTAGCGATCCGAGAAAACAGCTTCTTAGGCTCCCTATATCAGACGAATGGCAAGACACTACAGGTGCCGTCGTCATTTCCGTGACGCGATATGTCCTCTGTTTACAATCACTGCTTCAGTTTTCTGCCAATTTTTCAGATCGTCACTGAGCGGACGGACGATCTAGACAGTGCAGGATGACGGCATATGCTTGAAGAGTACAGGGCGGTTCAGATTAAAGTGTCCGCCTGCTTAGCTGGGTTTCAGCTGGCATGGTGAAACGTCCCCTTTGAACAATTTATACAGGACTGTGCTTAACCTGACACACAATATTTTTAGCGCAACGCAATCTGACTTCCTAAAATCCCTACAAAAGAATGGCCCTGACTAACATTAACCTATACCTTTCACAAATCACTTACCTCACCAAAAATCTTCGTTACTCGAACTACTGCAATACAGCGAGCGCCACTACTGCCAGCTAAATAAAAGATTCAAACTACGGAAGGCACTAACTACTGATAAGCATAGTTAGCAAATGAAAGATTTTAATAGAGAACAAACAATGTATTTACCTTAATAGTGTTGAAAAAGCATAATGTCATAGCAGTTCATAATATCCATTCTGTACTCAAAAATCCGCCATCTCATTTCCCACATCCACCACTGCTGGCGGCTCACCTCCAACTGCGCAACGCTACGCGCTGTTCACATCCAGCTGCCGCTGCCCAACACTACAATGGCAGACAACAATGCAAACTAGCCACAGACTGCACACAGCACAGCCAGTGATTTTCATATAGAGCGCTACGTAACGTTGCCAATAAGAAAACATAAACAGCCTACTTACAACGGTAGCTCATCGTGTTCGGTCAGAGGGCTAGGCTACCCTCCGTAATAAGAAAACTGAGTGAATGAATCAACGAAGAACCTGAACGGGTGTCATCGGACGTCCGCCCCGAACAAATTCATCCAAGAATATAGAACAAAAATGAGATAAAAAAAGGTGGTAACGTGCTCACCTCCCATGCAAGTGGGCCCGGGTTCGATTCCCCGCCGGGTTGGAGGTTTTCTCCGGTCAGAGACTGGGTGTTATGTTGTCATCATCATCATTTCATCCTCATTACCGGCGCGCAAGTCGCCCAATGTGGTGTCGAATGAAATAAGACTTGCACTTGACGGCCGAACTTCCCCGAATAGGGACCTCCCGGCCAACGATGCCATACGCCCATTTCCATTTTTTTTTCCATAATTAAAGCTTCGTGTCTTGGGCCAGGGTAAACTGGAAACTGCTTAACGTATGGGTACCAGACTTTTTGGAAATGATGTTCAAAATGTGACCTGCAGTATCTGCGTTGTTATCAGCCATGACTTGGCGTCAGTGTGCATTACACCTGCAGACATTTAACGTGTGTCTGGACAAGATGAGTGGGGCTTTATTCGCAAAACTGTTTTATCAAAACAACATTAATGCTGCTGCTCTAAGCAAATGTCTACCCATTAAAGGAATACGGAGAGGTACTCTTTCCGCATCGGTGTTGAAGAACATGATTCGGAGTTCGATATAACTGGCGAGTTGGGAATTGTTCCTGGGAGAGGCTGAACGTCAATTGCGGCACAAAATTTTGAAGAAGCTACACTTGCCACGGCTGAGAATGCTCGACGCAATGCGCGAACGTCAAGTCGTGCGTGAGCTGTGTCACGACAGCTGAAAATTCCATGTTCCACGTTTCGAAAAGTGCTGCGCACAATTGTGAATATCTCTAGTGCGACTTCAGGCAGTCGTGGATGCTGGTGGTATCCACTTTGTGCAATGTTTGTAATATGGAACGTGAACGTGGTACACTATTAACCAATGTTACCCTCTCATGTGGAAATTAAAATGAGTTTCATTCAACGGTTTATTCATTGCTACTCTTCCTCATGTCCTTACAAATGATTCCACAACTATTCATTGTTGGAGATGTTGATATGTAACGATGTAACGGGACGAAATTTGTAGAGCTGCACAACGCACCTATCGACAACATTTTTCGGATCACCTCATTATATCACATACCATTTTCGTCCGACTGCAACAAATGCTGCGAGAAACTCGAAAAGTCGCGACTAGGAGGGTTGACGGTCGTGCTCCACAGACGCGCCGCACTCTCGACTTTGAAGAGGGCGTCCTCCGTAACGTAGAAGAGAACCAGATGGCGAGTGCTCGAAACGTTACCTGCGAGTTGGCCGTGCCTCAGACGAGGGGATCTCGTGTTCTGCACGATGGGCAGCTCACATCTTACCACCAACAAGTCCATGTACTGACTCAGGCAGATTTTCCGCTACTTATCAATTTCTGTACATGATTTCTATATCATTTTGTCGACATGCCAGAATTTCCACACCATGTTCTATTTACGGATGAAGCTATCGGAACAGCCACATTTGAGATGACGAAGATCTTCGCACTTTCACGTGTATTTCAGGAATGGTTCGGTACGAGTGTATCTGCAGGTATGACTTATGGTCCTCTTACTGGGCCATATGTGTCTCTGTACCACCTAACGTGTCCCAGATGTCAGACTTTCCAGTACAAGGTACTGGTGGAGTTATTGGAAAATTCGTCACTGACGCCCCATCAGTAAATGTGTTTCCATCATGATGGCGCACCTGTACATTTTGAACATTGTGCGCGAAAATATTGGTCAAAAATACAGTTATAGGTGGACATGTAGACGTGCACCAGCTGCTTGGCTACCACCGCCACCTCTCGATTAATGTTTTTGGGGCCAAATGAAGAGTCACTATTATGCACCGTACAGTGGGAAGAGGATGTCCTCCACATCTGCATCTACGTACATACCCCACAAGCCACTGCATGGTTTGTGGCGGCGGGCACTATCTATCATTACTAGCAATTTCCTTTCCCACTCCACCTGCAAATGGAGCGAGGGAAAATCGACGCTCTATAGACCAATGCCCCCGTACGAGTCCTAATTGCTCTTATCTCCGCGGTCCTCACACGAAATGTACGTTGCCGGCAGTAGAACTGTTCTGGAATCAGATGCAAATACCTATTCCCTAATTTTGCTTAATACTGTTGCCCGAGAAAAGAACATCCTTTTTCCTTCAGGGATTCCCATTTGAATTCACGAAGCATCTCCGTACCACTCTCATGCTGTGGAACTACAGGTAGGAAATCGAGCACGCTGCTTTTGGAATGCTTCGATGTCTTTCTTTTGTACGACCTTCTGCGAAGCGAATCACTCTGAAAATTGGTTCGCACAAGTGTTCTACACGCTGTCTCCTTTACAAATGAGCTACACTTTCCTAAAACTCCCTCAATAAACCGAATCCAACCATTCGCCTTTCCTGCCAGCGTCCTTAGGTACTCGTCTGATATCATATCGCTTTGCAACATCACGCCTAGATATTTAACCGATACGTTTTTCTCAAGCTGCATACCACTAACACTGTAGCATTACAAGATTGTGCGTGCAACTCATCTGCCTTAACCTACATGTTTCTATATTTAGAGCAAGCTGCCAATCATCACATTCGTCACAGTCTGATTAAGTCATCTTGAATGGTTCTACGGTCACTCAACGACCACACCTTCCTGTACACCACTCCATCATCAGCAAACGGCCACAGACTGCTGATCACGCTGTCCATCAAATCATTTATGTATATAGAGAAATAGAGCGGTCATATCACACTAGCCGGCTGGTGTGGCCGAGCGGTTCTGGGCGCTTCAGTCTGGAACCGCACAACCGCTACTGTCGCAGGTTCGAATTGTGCCTCGGGCATGGATGTGTGTGTGATGTCCTTAGGTTAGTTAGGTTTAAGTAGTTCTAAGTTCTAGGGGACTGATGACCTCAGACGTTAAGTCCCATAGTGCTCAGAGCCATCTGAGCCTATCACACTACCCTGAGGCGGCGGGGCGGGGTCGGCCGTTCTGCGTTTTCGTTACTGCTGTCGTTCAGTCCACCTACCTCGATAGGATTCTTGCCGATGTCCCTTCACTCTGTGGTAGCAGATTCGTGGTATGCAGAATAAAGCAGCGTTGATGAAACCATCACGTAATATCTACCACACAGAGGCCGCGTCACTCTAGTTCAGGCACGGGGTCCCGGGTTCGATTCCCGGCGGGGTCAGGGATTTTCACCAGCCTCGAGATGACTGGGTGTTTGTGTTGTCCTCATCATTTCATCATCATCCAGGAAAGTGGCGAAATTGGACTGAGCAAAGATTGGATAATTGTACGGGCGCTGATAACCACGCAGTTGAGCGCCCCACAAACCAAAACATCATCAACATCACACTCTAGTTCAGGGGCGGGCAGGAACAGGAATCCTACATGTGTGCGGTGCACTTGCACGCGTGCAGTTAACAGGTGTTCTACGTGCACACAGGGGCAAGCTGGTCACCCGCTTATCTCCCTTCAAAACCATACCTTCTGTCCGCTCCTTCCTCTGCAATGCGTTTTGTTTCCTAACTTGCTTTATTGAATGTAGGAATAAGATTAGTAGTAGTAGTGCTTGAAAGATATCGTGGTTTGAAAGAGTACCTATTACCCAAGATACGTTTTATTTATTTATCACAGGTGGAGTGGAAGAAAATTTCTACATATAGACAAACGCAAGCAGTTACTTAAATTTTCATCACTGATGTTTGCTCTTAACCGACACTTACTAATTCAGCAAATGGTTTTCCAGCTCTCGCTATATTAAGCTCGTACCGCTGGGCTATGATTGTTGTCGTCCTGAAAAACTGAAAACGGTGCTCCATAAAATGTTAAATCATTTACATGAGAGACATGACGAAAGGAAGTCGCAGATCTCTCGTGACCACAACAACTACGACAGATTCATCTAGTATCGTCAGATCGCTCTTCTTAAGCTCAGTCAATTTCCCCACCCGCTCAGAATCCGACAATAAATTGTACTCGTCCTTGTGAAATTTGTTACAATGGTCTTCAATACTAAACTTCCGCTGACCAGCGAGAATACTGCCACATATCAAACATTTTGAATTTTCACGCTTTTGCACAAAGAAAAAATTATTCTCCCATTACTTTTTAAAAGATAGCAAATCTCCACTTCTCCGTTTCCTTGTTTCACTCTGCAGTTTCCGGTTCTTGAAATACAACGTTGACTACGTAGTGGTCGCTACGCATCAACGTCCGCAGCTTAGCCTGGTACTACACTGCCGCAACCTGCCGGCTGTCGCCACTGCCCCAGTCGACGATTGCACGCGAGCAGCACACGTGCAGCGCTGTGCGCTCATGAGCCGCGTGCAACGTTTGCCCGCCCCTGCTCCAGTTGAAAGTCAGTTCCTGAAATTTCATGATTTAAATATCGGGCGTTCGGGATATTCGGTCTACTTGCAGAAAAGCGTTTAACATTCGATTAACTCTGCTCTTTATTCATATTGAAACAAATGAAGTGGCTACCAAGTCCGTATTTAATACAGTGAAACATTTTCCGTGGAACTTCACTGTCTATACAACAAATTTTCACTCGAAAAGTAGCCAGAATTTTAGCAAGTCCGAACCGACTAGTTTTCACGTTTTACCAGTCACAGACCCACAACTATTCCCGAGTTAAGCATACTGTCGTTCGAGTGGTCTTCTCCATAAGAAATGCTCGCGTAAATATTCCGTACAGAGCAGGAAACGCGCCACATGGGGTTGTTACTACGACCAGAAAGTTCACACGCTCATGTCTCTCAAACTATTTAACTTAGAAACACCACACTTTCATTAAAATGTTCGTAACTCCAGTCACTTCAGTCACTATATGTTCGAACCGAAAATAGCTCACTATTTTCTCATCTTGCATAGTAATTTTAAGGAGCGATATGACATCGTGTTATCCGTAGACACGCTAGCAAGCGGCTCCTCTTGAGGTACTCACCTATATGCCCACTCCTCTTTTCGTGCGGAAAAAGCTTAATTCTGATTGGCTGTTGATCTAAACGACCAATCAGAACGTTCCTTCCAGATGATTCTCACGGAAAATTTTGCCTTATCCAATCACTAAATTGATAGTAATTAATGTCAGCAAAACTTCAAATTCTTGTATTTTGTTTAATCAAAATAAACGAAGTGCGAAATATTCTTCAAATTAATAAATAAACTTATTCCGCCAGTAATTTCCATTCCGGCCACTTTTATACAAAAGCAAGCACATACCAACATACGTCACCTGAATCGTGGTTGCAACATAACTTTGCCATTGTTCGTTTGTACAAAGTTTTACATAAAATGGAATATTAAATTTTAATATATGTCCCACGTACACTCTCTCAATCATTCTCACGCACTCACACGGCAAAATATAATCAAATAATAATTTTGAGCGATTTTTGTGTTACGTATTGCACAGTGACTAAAGTTTTAAAAATAAAATTCTAATTAATTTATTTTTGTGCACTGACAACTTTGGGATGTCTTCAAATGATAATACAGTATATAGAGAAAACGACCGGTCCTATCACACTACCCTGGGGCTCTCCTGAAGATACCACCGTCTCAGATGAATACTCGACATCTAGGACAACGGGCTGGGTTTAAGAAATCTTCGAGCCTCTCACATATCTGGGAACCTATTCCGTGTGTTCGGATCTGTTAAGAGTCTGCAGTGGGGCAATGTGTCAAATACGTTCCGGAAATCTGCCTGGAATATGCCTGTTGTCCTTCTTTAAATCGTTCGCAAGTTAACATTTGAGAAAAGGGAAAACTGAGTTTCGCATGAGCGATGCTTTCTAATACCGCGTTAGTTTGTGGACGGAAGCTTTTCTGTATCAAGGAAATTTGTTTTATTCGAACTCAGAACATGTTCAAAATTTCTGCAGCTTGCCGATGTTAAGGACACGAATCTGTAATTTTGCCTTCTTATATACAATAGTCACCTTCCCTTTTTTTTCAAGTATGTTACCACTTTCCGCTGTGTGAGTATAAAATGCTGGCGTCAGCATAAAATACTCAGCACACACGAGGTTTTATGGACTGTGTGTCGCCGATCCATCTTTGGCAACATACAGCAGTGTCTACACTAGGACCTCCTCCTATGTAGGGCGCAGGTCATAAATTCATTGTCCTGACAGTGTGGATACAATGAAGTGCGAACTTTGAATGTGATCTGAACTTGAAATTTATTTCGCATCCAAACGGTACGATTCTGGATATGGATTTCTTATCAAAAATTTATCTAGAAATTCCCCTCTGCAACACCCAGAGTCCTGCGATGGGAATTGTGAAAGACCGTGTATTCCTGTGCAAGCCATTATTAGACGTATAGCGACGTCCATTTCTGGCGCTGCTGTGTTTTAAACCCCTTACCTTTTCTAAGCACGAATGCTGCCGCAGAAAGAGGGAAGGCCGCTGGACCTAATAGGATACCAGTTCGATTTTACTTGCCCCTCTTCTTGCAGCGGTGTACCGTAGATCGCTAGAAGAGCGTAGCGTTCCAAAAGATTGGAAAGGGCACAGGTCATCCCCGTTTTCAAGAAGGAATGTCGAACAGATGTGCAGAACTATAGTCCTACATCTCTAACGTCGATCAGTTGTAGAATTTTGGAACACGTGTTATGTTCGAGTATGCTGACTTTTCTGGAGACTAGAAATCTACTCTGTAGGAATCAGCATGGGTTTTGAAAAAGACGATCGTGTGAAACCCAGCTTCCGCTATTCGTCCACGAGACTCAGAGGGCAATAGACACGGGTTCCCAGGTAGATGCCGTGTTTCTTGACTTCCGCAAGGCGTTTGATACAGTTCCCCACAGTCGTTTAATGAACAAAGTAAGAGCATATGAACTATCAGACCAATTGGGTGATTGGATTGAAGTGTTCCTAGATAACAGAACGCAGTATGTCATTCTCAATGGAGAGAAGTCTTCCGAAGTAAGAGTGACTTCAGGTGTGCCGCAGGGGAGTGTCATAGGACCGTTGCTATTCACAATATACATAAATGACCTGGTGGATGACATCGGAAGTTCACTGAGGCTTTTTGCAGATGATGCTGTGGTGTATCGAGAGGTTGTAACAATGGAAAATTGTACTGAAATGCAGGAGGATCTGCAACTAATTGACGCATGGTGCAGGGAATGGCAATTGAATCTCAACGTAGACAAGTCTAATGTGCTGCGAATACACAGAAAGAAAGTTCCTTTATCATTTAGCTACAATATAGCAGGTCAGCAACTGGAAGCAGTTAATTCCATATATTATCTGCGGATAGGCATTAGGAGTGATTTAAAATGGAATGACCATATAAAATTAATCGTTGGTAAAGCAGATGCCAGACTGAAATTCATTGGAAGTATCCTAAGGAAAATAAAGGAAGTAGGTTACAGTACACTTGTTCGCCCACTGCTTGTATACTGCTCAGCGGTGTGGGACCCGTACCAGATAGGGTTGATAGAAGAGATAGACAAGATCCAACGGAGAGCAGCGCGCTTCGTTACAGGATCATTTAATAATCGCGAAAGCGTTACGGAGTTGATAGATAAACTCCAGTGGAAGACTCTGCAGGAGAGACGCTCAGTAGCTCGGTACGGGTTTTTGTTGAAGTTTCGAGAACATACCTTCACCGAGGGGTCAAGCAGTATATTGCTCCCTCCTACGTATATCTCGCGAAGAGACCATGAGGATAAAATCAGAGAGATTAGAGCCCACACAAAGGCAAACCGACAGTCCTTCTTTCCACGAACAATACGAGACTGGAATAGAAGGGAGAACCGATAGAGGTACTCAAAGTGCCCTCCGCCACACACCGTCAGGTGGCTTGCGGAGTATGGATGTAGACGTATATATAGACTGTAGAGCTGCCAATCTGAAAAACTGATTGTAGGAGAGGTGGCCGGGCTTAATATGAATTGCAACTACTTTGACCGAGACCTCTGGTCCTACTTTGTAAGGCAAGAGATCAGGCTGTGGACAGCGGGTGGAATTAGAGATTGGTGCTTGATACCTGACGGGAGATTGGAGTGGCAGTTTCCAACATGGCACGTCATGTGACGTCACTAGATATCACGCCGAGGCCTTCGAGAAAGACAGGCCGCGGCGCATACGTCACGAAGGCAGGCGGAGCCAGCTCGCTCGCTGGCTCAACTCAACAGAAAAATTGCGTTTCTACATTTTTGAACTCGTAACTGCGTGTATATATACAAACGAGAATTTCATTCTATACTAGAATCCCCCTAAGAACCATGGACCTTGCCGTGGTGGGGAGGCTTGCGTGCCTCAACGATACAGATAGCCGTACCGTAGGTGCAACCTCAACGGAGGGGTATCTGTTGAGAGGCCAGACAAACGTGTGGTTCCTAAAGAGGGGCAGCAGCCTTTTCAGTAGTTGCAGGGGCAACAGTCTGGATGATTGACTGATCTGGCCTTGTAACGCTAACCAAAACGACCTTGCTGTTGTGGTACTGCGAACGGCCGAAAGCAAGGGGAAACTACACCCGTAATTTTTCCCGAGGGCATGCAGCTTTACTGTATGATAAATTGATGATGGCGTCCTCTTCGGTAAAATATTCCGGAGGTACAATGTTACCCCATTCGGATCTCCGGGCGGGGACTACTCAGGAGGACATCATTAACAGGAGAAAGTAAACTGGCGTTCTACGGATCGGAGCGTGGAATGTCAGATCCTTTAATCGGACATGTAGGTTAGAAAATTTAAAAAGGGAAATGAATATAGTGGGAATTAATGAAGTTCGGTGGCAGGAGGAACAAGACTTTTGAACAGGTGAATACAGTGTTGTAAATACAAAATCAAACAGGGGTAATGCAGGAGTAGGTTTAATAATGAATAACAAAGTTGGAATGCGGGTAAGCTACTACAAACAGCATAGCGAACGCATTATTGTTTCCAAGATAGTCACGAAACCCACGCCCACTACAGTAGTACAAGTTTATATGCCAACTAGCACTGCAGGTGATGAAGAAATTGATGAAATGTATGATGAGACAAAAGAAATTATTCAGGTAGTGAAGGGAGACGAAAATTTAATAGTCATAGGTGACTGGAATTCAACAGTAGGAAAAGGAAGAGAAGTAGGTACTGGAAGATGAAGAAGCTTACACAGGATAGAGTAGCATGGAGAGCTGCATCAAACCAGTCTCAGGACTGAAGACCACTACAACAACACACTGGAATACACTATTATGCAGTCTCACAGTTATTAGTCCTAAAACGATGGGCTGTTCATAGGCCTACTAATAATTTGTTACGGCTATACTGGGTTACAATAAAATTACAATCATTCCAAATCGATTATCAGTTGCATAAGGCACCACATCTTGTATGAAATGGGGGCTGCTTCGCAGAAGAGACTAAATCCCATATACAAACCATTATACCATTTATGTCGAGAATTTAACTTAAAATTTGTTGTATGATTGGTAATTAGTATGGCTGCATAATAGCAAATTCCAGTAGAATATGCAGTTCTCGTTAGTACGTATACACCCAGCTGCGAGTTAACAGGTTTAGAAGCGCATTTTGTCTGCTTTGTTGAGCGAGCGCCGCGGCCTGTCTTTCTCGTGGGCATCGATATCACGTGAGGCCCAGGAGGAAGACAGGTCGTGAAGCGTACGTCACAGCACGTGACACTACAGGTCTAATGACTGCCAGCAGCAATCTCCCGCGTGGAGCGAGTAACTATTTCAGACAAATTTAGTAATTCTTGATTGCGTGTTTATATGCTTGGAAGTTATCGAAAGTACACTAAACATTTAGGATCTTCATTAGGCACCATTTCAATTAAATATTGATTTCTCATGGGTCCTGCCCGGAGCCGGGCGTTTGCGAGGTGTGGCGGACAAGCCGACTTGTGAGACGTCGCAAATTCGTTGCATGGTCCGTGTATCTCGTTGGCTCCGATCTCTCGGTGTAAAGAAGCTGCCGGAGGTTGCGCAACTCATCTTCCGTGTACGCCTATTTCCGCCCTCGTCTGGAAGGTTCCAGTCTCTGCTGCGAAGCCTGCATAAGCTGAATATAGTGCTATCCACAGCCGTCACTTGTTTTACTGCTATGATGATGGTGGCGCAGGCAGCTACCAAAAGCTCTGAGAATTTTACTGCTGCAAACGATGCAACTCGAAAAACGAAAAGAATTTAAATTCGAAATCCAGCTCCCCAACAATGTTTAAAAGTCATTACAAAAATATTATTAGTTGATTTATTACTGTGCACGTCAGGCAGAGTCTTCCCTTAACCCCAGAATGAAACAAATAACCAAGGTGTGGGTTAAAGTAGATAAACAAGCAACAAAAAATGTAGTTGCCATTACTTTTGGCATAAGACTTTAATGTTTGCCGCGAAGCATTTTATGTAGAATATTTCACAGTTATTTTTAGTAAGACGGTAAGAAAATTACAGATGAAAAGGAAGCCTCGATTGTTAAAGAAAACACGATGCTTTAATCAGGACGATGCAACTGGAATCGAGAAAATCCTAACAAGACCCAGAGTGCAGGTGGAGGACAATGGTGGCGTCTGGGCGACGTGGTACGGCGTCACAATCCAATTGGAAACACCATCTCCACTTGCTATTGGCTGAGCAATGCTCGACTATATAACGTAGCGCGAAATCTCCATGACTGTGATTGGTTGAAAGAATTGAGACATAAGCTCGCTTGTGGTCACAGAGACATGGATGAGAGCCGCAGCCAAGGTCGGTCGTGAATGTTAAGTCACTGAATACACTACTGGCCATTAAAATTGCTACACCACGAAGATGACGTGCTACAGACGCGAAATTTAACCGACAGGAAGACGATGCTGTGATAGGCAAATGATTAGCTTCTCAGAGCATTCACACAGGGTTGGCTCCGGTGGCGACACCTACAACTTGCTGACATGAGCAAAGTTTCCAACCGATTTCTCATACATAAACAGCAGTTGACCGGCGTATCGCGACATTGCTGCTCGCGTTGGTCGAGTTACAATGACTGTTAGCAGAATATGGAATCGGTGGGTTCAGGATGGTAATATGGAACGCCGTGCTGGATCCCAACGGCCTCGTATCACTAGCAGTCGAGATGACAGGCATCTTATCCGCATGGCTGTAACGGATTGTGGAGGCGCGCCTCGATCTCTGAGTCAACAGATGGGGAAGATTGCAAGACAACAACCATCTGCACGAACAGTTCGAATACGTTTGCAGCAGCATGGACTATCACCTCGGAAACCATGGCTGCGGTTACCCTTGACGCTGCATCACAGACAGGAGCGCCAGCGATGGTGTACTCAACGACGAACCTGGGTGCACGAATGGAAAAACGCCATTTTCTCGGATGAATCCAGGTTTTGTTTACAGCATCGTGATCGTCGCATCCGTGTTTGGCGACATCGCGGTGAACGCACATTGGAAGCGTGTATTCGTCATCGCCATACTGGCGTATCACCCGGCGTGATGGTATGGGTGCCATTGGTTACACTTTGCGGTGACCTCTTGTTCACATTGACGGCACTTTGAACAGTGGACGTTACATTTCAAATGTGTTACGACCCGTGGCTCTACCCTCTATTCGATCGCTGCGAAACCCTACATTTCAGCAGGATAATACACGACCGCGTGTTCCCGATCCTGTACGGGTCTTTCTGGATAGAGAAAATGTTCGACTGCTGCCCTGGCCAGCACATTCTCCAGATCTATCACCAATTGAAAACTTCTGGCCAATGGTTGCCGAGCAACTGGCTCGTCGCAATACGCCAGTCACTTCTCTTGATGAACTGTGGTATCATGTTGAAGCTGATGGGCAGCTGTACCTGTACACACCATCCAAGCTCTGTTTGACTCAATGCCCAGGCGTATCAAGGCCGTTATTACGCCCAGGTGGTTGTTCTGTGTACAGATTTCTCAGGATCTACGCACCCAAACTGCGTGAAAATGTAATCACATGTCAGTTCTAGTATAATATATTTGTCCAATGATTACCCGTTTATCATCTGCATTTCGTCTTGTTGTAGCAATTTTAATGGTCAGTAGTGTAGTTATTTTCAAAAACCGTGTGAAATTTTATCAGAAACCGTTAGGCACCAATCGCAACTAAGTGTGGTCGCCTATGATTATCGAGAATGTAAAATGGTGTTGAAACATTTTTATCATTATTATTATTATTATTATTATTATTCACGAGCGTCAAGTACTGCAGATCGCGGAATACCTCGTGTCTAAAGTCAGCTGCGCTGTTGCTTGAAGCATAGCACGGAACAGGAAAAGCAGCCCTCGGAACAAACTCTATGTTGTCTTTACTCAAAGATAGTTACCGATTATCTCATGGTTCTCACCGCTGCAGCACGACGTCATAAACGAAGCAATGACCGAACCTTACCTGAAGCGAGAGGGACATTTCTAGAAGACCTCGAAGGTAGAACTACAATCGTTTTGACGTGAGCCTGATGTTAGACATCTCCAAAGAGAACACCACGTTTACGATCAGCTACGAGGGAGCGTTTCGTTCAGATTAGACGTGTTGCACACCTACGAAAAACCAAGACCTTGGTAATGAGATAATGAAGAGATTCAAATTACAGTTTGTTCGGACATGCAGTCTGTTTGC